>NC_037675.1:2354458-2459523 GCF_003255815.1 Theropithecus gelada
CACCAAAAAAAAAAAAAAACCAAAAAAAAAAAAAAAAAAAAAAAAAAAAAAAAAAAGACCCCGAAAAAAAAAAAAAAAAAAAAAAAAAAAAAAAAAAAAAAAGGGGGGCTCTGGCTCTTTCCAGAGTAGCCCATACTTTGGGCCAAGCAGCTGGCAACTCAGGGCTCATCTCTCTTGGTGCCAAGTCCCCATCCAGCTTGTGTCATCTTTGTCCTTTTGCGATCGAAAGCTCTTGAGAGTACTTAACCTCTCCCGCTCTGCCGACCCTGGTGTTTGGAGCTCCCTCACACCTGTTCTGTTTGGTCCAGCTGGTTCTGCACTTGACCTCTAGATTGGAAAGCAAGAGACACTGGCCTCTCTCTTGCCTGGACATGACTTCTCATTGCAGCAAGGCTGTCTGCACGTCGCATGCATGCAGTAGACCTATTCTCAATCCTGCCAGAAGACCCTCGTTTTAGGGTCACCATTTCGTACCCCATCCCACGCACACACAGGTGTTCAGACAGACAGGTACCAACCTCCCTGGATTCTGAGGCCGTGGCTGGCTTGTTTCCTGGGAAATTCTTGGCACCCAGCACAGCTCTCCTTTATAGTTGTGGATTAAATATTTGTTAAGTTAATATATATTTGTACATGTATTTACAAGAATGGGAGCAGAGGCAGATGCTATTTTGCAACTCACTCTTTTCACTCCACACTCTTAGTGTTGGCTAAATATTGTTGGAATTCTGGAACCTATGAATTCTTTGTTTCCCCCCATTATTTTGTTTCCTCTGAGGCAAGAAGTTTCAAGTGACACTCAAGTCCTTCAAGGTTTGGCTAGTTCTATTTGGTAGGGAAGGGGACAGAAAGCTGTAGTTAGGTTGGGACTCAGCAACACTGGGTGGTCTCTTTATTTTGTAACAGTGAAGTATAGAATAAATCAGAATATGTAAAGAAAAGAAGACCATCTTTCCATGTGAGCAAATATTTACTTATAATTTTGAAAGACCAAGTGGTATTTCTTGCACAGTTATATCATACTTAATTTAACCAATCCTCAACTTTGGGGCATTTAGTTTATTTACAGGTTAATTTTTGTTTGTTTATTTGTTTTTGTTTTTAATAAGCAGCTCTTCAGTGACTATCCTTTGGCATAAGTATCTTTGTATATCCTTATTTATCACTTTTGAATAGATTACAAAGTGGAGTTGTTGGGTTGAGGAGTATGCGGTTCTAAGGCTTTATCTATCTATCTATCTATCTATCTATCTATCTATCTATCTATCTATCTATCTATTTATTTGAGACAGGGCAGCTCACCTCAGTCTTGAACTCCCAGGCCCAGGCAATCCTCCCACGTTAGCCTCCCAGCAGCTGGGACTACAGGCACATGCCACCATGCCTGGCAAATTTTGTTGTTTTTTTTGTTTGTTTTTTTGTAGCAAAGGGGTCTCTCTGTGTTGCCCAGGCTGGTCTTCAACTCCTAGGCTCAAGTGATCCACTCGTCTCAGCCTCCCAAAGTGCCGGGATTACAGGCATGTGCCATTGTACCCGGCAGTTCTGAGGCTTTTGATGTGTGATGATAAATTGCCTCCCAGATAATTCTATCAAGGTATAGTACTCCAACAGTGGTATAGAAGAGACAGACAGTGGGGTTTTTTTCCAGTCTTTTTAAAAAAATCATGGTAAAATTTATGTAACATAACATTATGATAACATAAACATTATTTTAGCCATGTTACATGTATAGAGTTCAGGGCATTAAGTGCATTCACATTGTTCTACAACCATCATCACTATCTCCAGAATTCTTTCAGCAGTTGATTTTTTTTTCTAATTAAAAAAATATTGGAAAAATTTTCAGTTGAGCCTCGAATTCCTGGGCTCAAGCGATCCTCCTGTCTTGGTCTCCCCAGTAGCTGGGACTACAGGCACACACCATCACACCCAGCTAGTTTTTGTATTTTTTGTCACATTATGTTGCCCAGGCTGATCTCAAACTCTTGGCCTCAAGCATTCCTCCCACTTCGGCTTCCCAAGGTGCTGAGATTACAGGTGTGAGCCACTGTGCCCACCTCCATCTGTCCTTTAAATGCACACCCTTTGCAGTTTTCTCTTTGGTGCCATCGAGCTATTCTTCACAGTTGCTCTTCCTCCCCTTGTCCTCCTAAGGACTCAGCCCCGTCATTATCTCTGTGAAACCATCCCCGACCTCACCAGGAGTTGCTCCCAGCACACTTTGTTGTTGTAAAACACACATAAAATGTACCACTTAAATCATTTGCAAGTGTACAATTCAGTGGCATTAAGTGTATTCACAATGTCGTGTAGCCATCACCACTCTCCATTTCCAGAACTTTTCATCATCCCGAACAGAAACTCTGAACCCATTTAGCAATAACTCCCCATTCCCTTCTCCCCCAGCCACTGGTAATCACTGTTCTACTTTCTGTCTCTATGAATTTTACAATTTGATTCATATAAGTGGACTCATAGAATATTTATTTTGTGACTGGTTTATTCCACTTAGCATATTTCCAAAGTTCATCCGTGTTGTAGCAGACTTTCATTGCTTTTTTTTTTTTCCGATGGAGCTCCACTTCCTGGGTTCACACCATTCTCCTGCCTCAGCCTCCCAAATAGCTGGGACTATAGGTGACCACCACCATGCCCAGCTAATTTTGTTTTTTTGTATTTTTAGTAGAGACAGGGATTCACCATGTTAGCCAGGATGGTCTCAATCTCCTGACCTCATGATCTGCCCGCCTCAGCCTCCCAAAGTGCTGGGATTACAGGCGTGAGCCACTGCGCCTGGCAGACTTTTATTCCTTTCTAAGGCTATTCAATTCTATGCGTATGCCACATTTTGTTTATCCATTTATCTGCTGATAGACTTTGGGTTGTTTCTACTTTGTGGCTGTTGTGAATAATGCTGCTTTGAACCTGGGCATACAAGTAGCTGTTTGGGTCTGTGCTTTCAATGCTTTTGGGTATATACCTAGGAGAATTGCAGGGCCACATGGAAATGCTGTGTTTAACTTTTTGAGGAAGCACCAGTTTTCCAGAGCCCTGTACAAGTTTTGAACAAATGACCAGAAAAGAGATGGCACCTGAGAATTCCCAGGGAGCCAGGATGATGGACTGGCAGTGGGGGAGTCTGGAGGAAGGGTCCAGAATGGAGGGACTGCAGCAAGAACATGTGCTAAGGCATGTAAAGCTTGACTGTGTGATCTGCTGTCTACCATCAGTAGTTTACTCTTCTAAGCAGGGGTTTGTGTTGCTTTCAGGAAGATGGCCTGATAGAGTGCTGCTGTTGGGATGAAATTACAGAAGCAAGAACAATGGCAGAAATGGGAGGCAGGCTGTGTACTCTGGGCCATAGGCAGTAGGTCAGACTCTCAGACCCAGCTGGCAGGCACCATTGGTTAGGAACTGCACGGGGTTTCCAGATGCAGAAGAGAAGTTCTAGAAGGATCTGGAGCTCCCCTCTTCATGTAACTCAGGCTTCTTCAAGATGATTAGACTGTATCAGGCAATGTTTGCTGTTAAAAAAACAAGAAAAATCAGACTAACTTGGAGGCAAAGTAAGAAAAGTGGATGTTCTCCTTGGGCGCTGATAGCTTCTATAACCACCCTCTCCAGGGCACAGGGATGCTGAGCTTTAACTCCATCGTGGCCACTTCATACAAGAAGAGAATGGCAGAGGCCAGTATGACGTCTTTGTCGTCTTTGAAATATGACCTGCCCACTATCTGCAGGTTTGCTTGTAACTTCCAAGGTTGCATCACATAAAAACCATTTGCTTCACTGTTACCTGATTCCCTCTTGTCTCTCCACACCCCAGTTTTCTGTGTTTTCAGTATTTCTAAGACCATTATTTAAAATTTTCCTGTTAATAAGAGACCCTGAAATAGGTTACCTAGTGTGTGAGGTTCCTTCCTTGGGCAGCTGCAACCCAAGAAGGTCACTGGGGGCCCAGAACAGTCACACACTCAGTCTGCCTACTTAGGGTATAGGCTGCCTTCAGATAGGTACATGGTTGTTTCTTTAGAGATTTGCCCGGTGTCCGTCATTCTTCACTTCATACCCACTAGGATGGCTATATCAAAAAGACAGACAATAACAAGTGTTGGCCGGGCACGGTGGCTCACGCCTGTAATCCCAGCACTTTGGGAGGCTGAGGCGGGTGGATCATGAGGTCAGGAGATCAAGACCATCCTGGCTAACATGGTGAAACCCCGTCTCTACTAAAAATACAAAAAAATTAGCTAGGCGTGGTGGTGGTTGCCTGTAGTCCCAGCTACTTGGGAGGCTGAGGCAGGAGAATGGCATGAACCCGGGAGGTGGAGTTTGCAGTGAGCCGAGCGAGACTCAGTCTCAAAAAAAAAAAAAAAAAAACAAGTGTTGGTGAGAATGTGCACAAATTGGAACCCTTATACATTGCTGGTGGGAACATAAATGGAGCAGCTGCTTTGGAAGCCAGCCTGACAGTTCCTCAAAAGCTAAACATAGAGTTATCCTATGACCTAACAATGCCACTCCAAGAGCCAAGAAAACATATGTCCACATAATTATAGTATATAGATATTCATAGCAGCATTATTTGTAATAGCCAAAAGATGGAAACAACCCTAATGTCCATCAACTGAAGAATTTATTTTAAAAAAGTGATATATCCATACAATGGGCTATAATACAGCCATAAACAGAATGAAATACTGATATATATTGACATGGATCAACCTCAGAAATATTATGCTCACTAAAAAGAAAAGCTAGACATAAAAAGCCACATATTGTATGATTCAATTTATATGAAATGCCTGAAACAGGCAAATTCATAGAGTCAAAGTAAATTAGTGGTTGCTGGGGGCTGGGGGAAGAGGAGAATGATTGCTAATGAGTATGGGATTTGAGGGGTGCTCTGAAAATGCTCTGAAATTAAGTAGTGGTGATGGTTACACAATTCTGTGAATAAAAAGCCTCTGAATTGGGGACTTTAAAAAGGTAGATTTTATGATGTCTAAATTTTATCTCAAAAATAACTTTAAAAATTATTCACCGTTTATGTGAAATTTAAATTTATTTATTTTTGGGGACAGAGTCGCACTCTGTCACCCAGGCTGGGGTGCAGTGGTGTGATCTTGGCTCACTGCAACCTCCCCCTCCTGGGTTCAAGTGATTCTCCTGCCTCAGCCTCCCAAGTGGCTGGGATTACAGACACTCGCCATCATACCTGGCTAATTTTGGTACTTTTGTAGAGATGGGGTTTTACCATGCTGGCCAGGCTGGTCTCGAACTCTTGACCTCAGGTGAGGTCCTGTCTCGGCCTCCCAAAGTGCTGGGATTACAGGCGTGAACCACCGCACCAGGCTGTGAAATTTAAATTTAGCTGAAAGTCCTGTCTTTGTATCTGCCAAATCTGGCAACTCTATACTTGCCACTTGTTTTTGTAAATAAAGTTTTATTGGAACACACACACATAGCCATTAGCCTGAGAGACCAGTGATAGTGTAAATGAAAACAAAAACACTCTTTTGAGGTATGTCTGCACCTTTGGTTTTATGTTTTACACTTTTTGTAATTGACTTGGCAAGTTACCAGCTCTTTACACCATGCAATTCTAATTTTAAACTAAAGTGATTCCTAGGAAAATAAAAACAGCTTTTTTTTCCCCTAAACCTAAATTCAGAGTGGTAGCCATACATTTACAACAACTGGCTTCTAGAAGTGGTACTAGGGTACTTCTTGCTGCTACCTGGAAACCTGAAAGGGTAGGTACCTGGGAACCATAAAACCAGTTTGCCAAAACTAGAACTAATTTGCAAGTAAAGGAAAAAAACAAATCCTAGACTTCTAAGTTTTTAAACTTTGAACAATTTTCTTAAGTTATAAAAGCACAGTTATTCTTTTTGAAGATTTCTTTGTTTAATTTGCTGATGGTAATAGGGAGAGAGAACTAGATTCTCTTTGGGCCGGTTGAGCTGTCTAAAGTGGCAAAGGGATTCTCTTCCCCGCAGGGGCACCTTACACCTATAATCAACATAACATTCCTTTAACAGGCTGCTATTAATAGCAAAAAGGCACTTTGCACACATTATCACATTTAATCTTTTTTTTTTTTTTTTTTTTTTGAGACAGTCTCGCTTAGTCGCCCAGGCTGGAGTGCAGTGGCGCGATCTCGGCTCACTGCAAGCTCCGCCTCCCGGGTTCACGCCATTCTCCTGCCTCA
Organism: Theropithecus gelada; assembly: GCF_003255815.1. NCBI lineage: Eukaryota > Metazoa > Chordata > Mammalia > Primates > Cercopithecidae > Theropithecus > Theropithecus gelada. The sequence goes on from NC_037675.1 coordinate 2,360,673, forward strand.
GCCTCCCGAGTAGCTGGGACTACAGGCGCCCGCTGCTTCGCCCGGCTAATTTTTTGCATTTTTAGTAGAGACGGGGTTTCACCATGTTAGCCAGGATGGTCTCGATCTCCTGACCTCGTGATCCGCCCGCCTCGGCCTCCCAAAGTGCTGGGATTACAGGCGTGAGCCACCGCGCTCGGCCTATCACATTTAATCTTAACAAAACCTTGAGGTGGTTATATTAATGTCCCTACCTCACACAGAGTGAAGAGACCTAACCCTGAACCACTTCCTCCCTTACTCCTTCAGAAGAGAAACAGAAAAGTTTTGTGGAGCAGCCTTCCTCTTGTTTAACTTTGACCCTGACAGAAAGAGTCCTGACAGAAACCAGACTTGAAACTAGGCGCTGTTATGTTGCTGAGACAAAAAGAAGAATGTTTCCGAGGAGAGCGAAAATCACCTGGTGACCATTGAACAGGCCCCAGAGACAAAAACTCCTATCTGAGAAATTTAGAAGGGAGCAAAGACCACCTGGTGACCATCAAACAGTCCTTCTGAGGCAAACTCCTTATCTGGGAAATTAGAAGTAATTGTATTTCCCTATTATCTAAATGAGGCATCTGGTTCCAGATTTCTTTCCCCCCAAATTTATAAGTCACTAGGATTTCTATACATCTCCAGAATGCCATACCAAAACATACTGTGCAACCCTTGCTGACATGAAGGCACCAGAATTACTACAGATGTAATCATTTATCATGACTTATGTGGCTAGTATGGTCCAAATTACCCTCAAGCTCCCGCCTTAAGGTCCATAAATACTCCTAAGGAAAAATCCACCATGTGGCGCTCAGTCCTCTCACAGAGGCACCCCACTGGACTCCTCTGCAGCGTTCCTTCTTCTAATAAAACTTCTTCAATCCTATACGGTTGTCAGTAAATTCTTACCAACCCACAAGTCAACCACTTTACAACTTTACAATGTGGGGGCTCTGACACCTCACCTGGCAGTATCATCTTTTTTTTTTTTTTTTTTTTTGAGACGGAGTCTCGCTCTGCCGCCCAGGCTGGAATGCAATGGCCGGATCTCAGCTCACTGCAAGCTCCGCCTCCCGGGTTCACGCCATTCTCCTGCCTCAGCCTCCCAAGTAGCTGGGACTACAGGCACCCGCCACCACGCCCGGCTAGTTTTTTGTATTTTTTAGTAGAGACGGGGTTTCACCGTGTTAGCCAGGATAGTCTCGATCTCCTGACCTCGTGATCCGCCCGTCTCGGCCTCCCAAAGTGCTGGGATTACAGGCTTGAAGTATCATCTTTTTAACGTGTATTTGAGATATGTCACTTTCTTTACCTTTCTCAGTAAAGGTAGGGAAACAAGTTAGTTTTTTTTTTTTCTTTCTTTTTTTTTTAGACAGAGTCTTACTCTGTTGCCCAGGCTAGAGTGCAGTAGCATGATCGCAGCTCACTGCAACCTCTACCTCCTGGGTTCAAGTGATTCTCCTGCCTCAGCCTCCTGAGTCACTGAGATTACAGTCACACGCCACCACACCTAACTAATTTGTAGTTTTAGTAGAGATGGGGTTTCACCGTGTTGGCCAGACTGGTCTCGAACTCCTGACCTCGGGTGATCTGTCGTCCCGGACTCCCAAAGTGTTGGGATTACAGGCATGAGCCACCATGCTCAGCCGAAACAAGTTAGCTTTTAATGTGATATGTAACTGTAGGATACAGTAAAATTCCTCTTCAAAGGTTTTAGCCTGTTAACTTCCTTTAAAATCCAAGAGTGGAAAAGTTATTAAGTACAATGAGTTCTGAGTTCCTCTTCAAAGAACTAATATGTCAGTATATTCAGCTCCCTGGTTCTTTGTTCTCCATTTTAAAGTTTAACTTCCTCGTTCTTTATGCCTTCTTGCCCTTAGTTTCAGTAAACAACCCCCTCCTAGCCTGTATCACCTGCTCTGACCTTAGTCATCCTTGGTCACCTGCTCTGTCCTTAGTCATCCTTAGTCACCTGTTCTGTAACCGTCCCTCCCACCAAAACTACTCACTCCGCCACTCCAACTCATACCCCTGTCCTCTTTAAAACAGCCAATAGGAATTAGCTTAGACTGTGCGGTCCAACCCTAGCCAATAGGGGAAAGACATAGCAGTAGGGACTAACTGCGTTAAGAAGAAGACCCCTTTCCCCTCCCTTGTCTGGTGTGTTCTCACCACTGTTCCATCTGTGAGATGCACCCTTCTATAGAAGTAAATTGCCTTGCTGAGAAAACTTGCCTGAGTGCTGTTTGCACTTCGCAGCACCGAGCATTTACTTCCAACACAGCCAAATGGTTTTTTGGAATGATCAGTCAACTAGAATGATCCTGAACTTAACTTTGAGTTCCAGTATTCTTTCCTGGCTTTCCTACTGTGTTCTTGGCCCTGTGTTCATCCAAGGATGGTTCCTTTTCTTGCCCCTGACCTGGGCGCCTCCCTGGTTTGGTTGTTCCTCTCCTCTTTTCTCTATGCAGACCCTCCCTGAGTGGTTTCATCCACTGTGATTTCTTCTCGGTTGCTGCTGTGGGCTCCCCAGTGTTGTCGTCTAACCCTGCAGTCACCCCAAAAAGAAATTCCACTCACTTTCCAACATCTCTTCCAGTTGGTTCACAGGCAAGGCACACCCAGCATCACTAAAATCTCCTCTCAGTTGCCCAAGCCAGGCAATTTAGAGTCACTGAGTCTTTTTTCTCCTTCATCCTCCACATTTGATTTTTTTTTTTAAAGCAAAACAGCTGATAAAAGAAAAACTTAAGACAAAATACATTTAACAGAACAATTACTGAATTGGGCAGCCCTCAGAATCAGAAGAGATTCAGAGAATTCCACCCTGCAATGTAGACACTGAGTATGTATGGACAGAAAAGAGCTGAAGAAAGCAGAAACAAGAAACAACAAAAAGCAGATGGTTGTTTCAAAGTTACTGTCCCTAGAAAGGTTAAAGTGGAGGGAGCTTCCTTATCATGTCTGATAAAACTGGCCTGTGTGGGGATTTGGCTATTCTCTGTCCTGATTTCTTGAAAGGTCAGATAAACCACTTAGTTTTGGCATGGTCACCTGGAACTTTAGCATAAGTGACTCCATTTTGGTTTAGTCTGTTGGGACTGAGTGCAGAAGCTCAGTCTGAATCAGTGGACTCCTAGAAGTTTAATACAGCTTTATTGAGATATAATTCACATAATATACAATTCACATAAGTATACATTCATTGATTTATTTTTCTACTATAATCAGAGACTTTGGAACCATCACCACAATCTAATTTTATAGAACATTTTTATTCCCCCTGAAAGTCAGAATCCATTAGCAATCACTCCTAATTTCCTCTACCCTGGCTTCCTATCCTTGGACAGCCACTCATCTACTTTCTCTCCATAGGTTTTTTGCCTATTCTAGACATTTCATATAAATGGAATCATAGAATGTCTGGCCTTTTGTGACTGCCTTCTTTCACTGAGCACAATGTTTTCAAGGTTCATCCCTGTTATAGCCTGTATCAGTACTTTATTTCTTTTTTTATTATCAAATAATATCTATATCCTGTATCACTACTTTATTTCTTTTTTATTGCCAAATAATACTCTATTATATGGATATACCACATTTTGTTATTCATTCATCTGTTGATGAACATTTGAGTTGTTTCTACTTTTTGGCCACTCCTATTATTGAATTCTAGTTTAATTCCATTGTGGTATGAAAACAGATACTATATAATTTCTGTTCTTCTAAATTTGTTGAGGTGTGTTTTATGGCCCAGAATATGGTCTATCTTGAATGTTTCATGTCACTTTGGGTTTTTTTTGTTTGTTTGTTTTGTTTTGTTTTGTTTTGTTTTGTTTTTGAGACAGAGTTTCACTCTGTCGCCCAGGCTGGAGTGCAGTGGTGCGATCTCAGCTCACTTCAAGCTCCGCCTCCTGGGTTCACGCCATCCTTCTGCCTCAGCCTCCCGAGTAGCCGGGACTACAGGAGCCTGCCACCATGCCTGGCTAATTTTTTTTCATACTTATTAGTAGAGACGGGGTTTCACTGTGTTAGCCAGGATGGTCTCGATCTCCTGACCTCATGATCCGCCCGTCTCCGCCTCCCAAAGTGCTAGGATTACAGGCGTGAGCCACCGTGCCTGGCCTCATGTCACTTTGAAAAAGAACATGCAATCTACTCTTGTTGGATGAATAGTCTGTAGGTGCCAATTATACCCTATTAGTTGATGTCGTGATGTTGAGTTCAACTCTGTACTGAAGGATTTTCTGCCTCTTCGAATTCCTCCCTCCCCCTCCCCCCTCCCTCCTCCCTCCCTCCCTTCCTCCCTCCCTTCCTTCCTTCCTTCCTTTCTTCCTTCCTTCTTTTTGAGATAGGGTCTTGCTCTGTCACCCAGGCTGGAGTGCTGTGGCACAGTCTTGGCTCACTGCAACCTCTGCCTCCTGGGTTCAAGCGATTCTCATGCCTCACCCTCCTGAGTAGTTGGGACTACAGGCACCTGCCTGGTGGTGTCCAGCTAGTTTTTTGTATTTTTAGTAGAGACAGAGTTTCACCATGTTGACCAGCCTGGTCTCAAACTCCCGACTGTCCAGTTATACACCCGCCTCGGCCTCCCAAAGTGCTGAGATTACAGGCGTGAGCCACTGCACCCAGCCTCGGCTCTGTCCATTTCTAACTGAAGGCTGTTGATATTTCCAACTATAATAGTGGATTCACTAATTTTTTTTCTTGTAGTTCTGTTAATTTTGGCATGTATTTTGACACTTTGCTGTTAGGCACATACACATTAAGGTTATGTCTTCTTTTAGTATTGGCCCCTTTATTATTAGGTAATGACTCTCTTTATCTCTTATAACTTTCCTTGCTCTTAAGTCTGCTCTGTCTGAAAGTGATAGAGCTACTCCTGCTGTCTTTTGACTAGTGTTATATGGTGTATGTTTTTCTATCCTTTACTTTTAATCTATATGTGTCTTTATATTTAAAGTGGGTTTCTTGTGGCCGGGCACAGTGGCTCACACTTGTAATCCCAGCACTTTGGGAGGCCAAGGTGGGCGGATCATTTGAGGTCAGGAGTTTGAGACCAATATGGAGAAACCCCATCTCTACTAAAAATACAAAAATTAGCTGGGCATGGTGGCCTGTGCCTGTAATCCCAGCTACTCGGGAGGCCGAGGCAGGAGAATCACTTGAACCCCAGAGGCAGAGGTTGCGGTGAGCCAAGATTGCACCATTGTACTCCAGCCTGGGCAACAAGAGCAACACTCTGTCTCAAAAAGAAAAACAAAAAGTGGGTTTCTTGTAGTCAGGCCTTATTTTTTAACCCACTCTAACAATCTCTATCTTGTGTGTGTTTAGTATATTGACATTTAAGGTGATTTGATATCATTGGATTAATATCTGTCTTATTTGTTACAGTTTTCTATTTGTTGCCCATGTTCTTTGTTCCAATTTTTTCTTCTACACTTTTTCTGCCTTTTGTAATTGAGCATTTCATATGATTCTATTTTTTTCTCCTTTCTTAGCATATCAATTATACTTCTTTTTTTTCACTTTTTTACTGGCTGCCATAGAGTTTGCAGTATACATTTACAATGAATCCAAGCTCACTTTCAGATAACACTATATTGCTTCATGGGTAGTACAAGTAATTTATAATAACAAAATAATCCTAACTCCTCCATCCCATCGCTTATGTCATCCTGTTATTCACTTCATTTACATATATGCATATATTGTTATTATTTTGATCATACTGTTATCTGTTAGATCAATTAAGAATAACAAAAAAGTTTTTATACTACCTTCACTTATTCATTCTCTGATGTTCTTTCTTTATGTAGATTGAAGTTTCTGTCCTATCTCATTTTCCTTCTTTCTGAAACACTTAACATTTCTTGTAAAGCAGGTCTATTGGCAACAAACTCTATCTATTTTTGTATGTCTGAGAGTCCTTATTTCTCCTTCATTTTTAAACAATAATTTCTCAGAGTACAAAATTCTAGGTTGGTGAGTGCTTTTTTCTCTTAACACTATGTATTTTACTCCATTCTTCTCACTTGCATGGTTTCTAAGAAGTTAGATGTCATTCTTATCTTTGTTCCTTTGTAGGTAAGGTGTTTCTTTCCTCTGGCTTTTTTCAAGATTTTAAATTTATTTTTGATTTTCTGAAGTTTGAATGTGATATGCCTAGGGTATAGTTTTTGGCATTTATCCTGCGTGGTGTCCTCTGAGCTTCCTGGGTCTGTGGTTTGGTGTCTGACATTAATTTGGGGGAAATTCTTAGTCATTATTGCTTCAAATGTTGCTTCTGATTTTTCTTTCCCTCTTCTCCTTCTAGTATTTTTATTATGCCTATGTTATACCTTTTCCAGTTTTCCCACATTTCTTGGCTATTCTGTTTTTTGGTGTTTTTTGTTTTGTTTTCAGTCTTTTCTCATTGCTTTTCAGTTTTGAAAGTTTCAGAACTTCTAATCCCTGAGCCTTCCAGAAGCAGTTGAATAAGGGCTGCCTTGAAGACTGAGATTCTTTCCTTAGCCCTGTACTGTCTACTAATGAATGCATCAAAGGCAATCTTTATTCTGTTACAGTGTTGTTAATCTGTAGTATTTCTGTTTGATTCTTTCTTAGAATTTCCATCTCCTTACATTATTCATCTGTTCTGGCATGCTGTCTACTTTTTCCATCAAAGCCCTTAGCATATTAATCATCATTTTAAAAATTCCTGGGCCAATAATTCCAACATGCCTGCCATATTACGACTCCAGTTCTCATACTTGTTCAGTCTCTTCAAACTATTTATTTATTTTTAACTTTTGGTATGCTTTGTAATTTTTTGGTGAAAGGTAGGCATGCTGTCCTGTGTGAAGTGAACTGCATAAATAAGCCTTTAGTAATGTGGTGGTAGGATCCGGGGGAGGGGAAGCATTCCACAGCCCTATGACTATGTCTCAGTCTTTAGGCGAGCCTGTGCCCCTGGACTGTGAACTTCACCAATGCTTCTCAATTTTTTTCTCTCCGCTTAGGTAGGACAGGATGGTTGAAGCACGCTGGAGTTGGGTATTTCCCTTCCTCCAGCTTAGTTGGGCACTGATAGTACCCCAGCTGATTGGGCCATGGTAAATTAGTTTCTCCTGAGGGCAGGGCTTGTTAGGAAGAACAGGTGCTCTGGTGTATTTTAAAATGGCTGCATTCCCCTCCCCCTGCCTGAAGCATGAGGGGATTTTTCTCTGATGCTCGGTGTGAAAACCTGGTAAAACTCCTGGAAGTAAAACTCAAGACAGTGGGCAGGCCCCTCCCCCCACCCCTATGATTGGGTCCCTCTGGAGTTTTAACTCTTGAGACCTACCCACACTGAGCCTTCAGCAATTCCCCAATTATAGTTCAGGTTTTCCTGCCCTGGCACTTGTTTCCACAGAGGTCTCTGCTAATGGCTTTCTGCTCTGGTAAGTTGTGATTCTCTGTACCTGCTTGTCTCTCCAATTTTGGGGGCAGTGGTTTGCCCTGTGACCCCACTTCTGTGACAGAGCGGAGAAGAGGTGTTGATTTTTCCGTGTGTTTTTTGTTTTGAGCCAGTCTCACTCTATTGCCCAGGCTGGAGTGCAGTGGTGTGATCTCGGCTCACTGCAGCCTCCACCTCCCAGGCCCAAGCAATCCTCCCACCTCAGCCTCCCGAGTAGCTGAGATTACAGGTGTGGGCCACCACGCCTGGCTACTTTTTCTATTTTTAGTAGAAACGGGGTTTCACCCTGTTGGTCAGCCTGATCTCGAACTCCTGGCCTCAACTGATCTGCCCACCTTGGCCTCCCAAAGTGCTGGGATTACAAGGCGTGAGCCACTGCGCCCAGCCTTGTTCAGCTTTTTACTTGGGTGTGTGTGTGTGTGTGTGTGTGTGTGTGTGTGTGTGTGTGTTTGTTTAGACGGAGTTTCACTCTTGTTGCCCAGGCTGGAGTGCAATGGTGCAATCTCGGGGCACAATCTCAGCAACCTCTCTACTTCCCGAGTTCAAGCGATTCTGCTGCCTCAGCCCCCTGAGTAGCTGGGATTACAAGTATGCACCACCAGGCCCGGCTAATTTTTTTGTATTTTTAGTAGAGATGGGGTTTCTCCATGTTTGTCAGACTGGTCTCAAACTTCCGACGTCAGGTGATCCGCCTGCCTTGGCCTCCCAAAGTGTTGGGATTACAGGCGTGAGCCACGGTGCCCGGCCTTTTACTTGTTAAAATGAAGTGGCGACTTCCAAGCTCTTCACGTGCGGGACTGGAAACTGGAAATTGTCCCGACGCCATTTTGAAATCTCAGGAACCCACTCCCTTCCATTCGTCCCTACCACTCTAGGCCAGGCCTCCATCTCCCGGTGCCTGGGTGATTGCGAAGTGCCTCAGTAATAGCTTCCGGTCTCTTCCCCCTTCAGCCCGTCTTCAATAGAAGTGCCACAGTGATCTCTCTAAATTGTAGTGCTGATTGTGCCACTCCTTTGCTCAGCATTTTCTAAATTTATTTTACTATGGAATAATGTACCCATTTTGAAACACTAGTGGAAGATCAACCGATCATAAAATACAACAGACTCTTAGGTGAAGTGGACAGCAAGATATGGTCTCACAGATGAATTAATTGCTGTGAGATTATTCACATTTGTAGGTGAATGCTTTGTAACAGAATAAAACAAAATTATTTTCAGCTTAAGAACAAAGTATATAAGTAGACATCTAATTTCATTTTTATTGTAGATGAATATAAAAGCCCTCAGTATTTAAAATTGAAAACATTATTTTACCAGTCCTTTAAAAAAAACCGTGTCTAATCAATATTAAGAATAATGTTTCCAAGTCATACCCTCATATGAGGTATGGCATGACGTCTTCCATAATTTGTTTCATTACAGTGTAATATGAAAATCTTTGCACACAGATGTGTTATAGCAAAAGGAAGAACACAAACTGTTCCTTCGGCAAGATTTTGTGCTCTCTTGAATTAAAAACTGAATCAGAAATCATTAATCCTTGTGACTTGGGCAGCACACCACCTGGTTTTTTAGAAATCACTAGGATATTGGCTGGGCACAGTGGCTCATGTCTGTAATCCCAGAACTTTGGGAGGCCGAGGCGGGCGGATCACAAGGTCAGGAGTTCGAAATCAGCCTGGCCAATATGGTGAAACCCTGTCTCTACTAAAAATACAAAAATTAGCCAGATGTAGTGGCAGGTGCCTGTAGTCATAGCTACTCAGGAAGCTGAGGCAGGAGAATCTCTTGAACCCGGGAGGCAGAGGTTGCAGTGAGCCGAGATTGCACCACTGCACTCCAGCCTAGGTGGCAGAGAGAGACTCGGTCTCAAAAAAAACAAACAAAAAAGGAATCACTTGGATGTTTTCCAGATCTTGGCTTGTGGGGTTCATACGTGAATCATAAACTCTGCTTTTTGTTTAAAACTTCCTTTGTTCATGATAGATTAAAGTGGGATGAATTTTTATAGTATAAATGTTAACCATACCATCTACAGAAACAAATATACGTTGAAATCCTGAGATGATTCCTTCTGTAGACAACATACTGTGGATAGAAAGTAACCATCCATGCAGTGACCGGTTTGTCAGTGCAAGAATACACCTATGTTGTGGCTCACAGGAAGATACCTGTGTATTATGCAGCCCCCAAGCTATTTCCTGGCAGTCTTGGCTTGAGAACACTTCTTGAAGGTGATAGCACATAATTATGAGAATGACTATCCAAATGCTTTTTAATGTTTTTTCCTACATATATGTTTTTTGGAATGTATTTGGAAGAGAAAATAGCTCCACAGAGCACATTAGGGAGATGCTGGTCCCAAGATAAAAACTTATTTCCTTAGCCTGAGGCTCAGGCTCCATGGTTATCTGGCTTTGGCCCTCCCTGAGACCTAGTCTCCTGCCACCTGCTTCCTGTGCCACACAGTGGCCCTTGCTGATCTCTGAGTGCACTTCTGGTGCCTGAATAGCTGTTTCCTCCCTCATCTGCTAAACCTAGCAGATTTGCGGGGCTCTGGGCTGAGGTGGAGTGAGATATATATGTATGGAGGTGGGAGAGGGGTTTCTGTGCAGGGGTGCTGTTTGAATATAAGATGGCATTGCTATGTTGCTAGTGAGTTTTGTTTTATTTTCTCTTCTGTCCCTGTCCTAGACTTCCCCTTCACTTCACTCATCCCCACCGCCATAATGTTTACCTATCCTGCATCCTCAGAGAAGCTTTACCTCCCCCTCCACACCCCCATGCCCATATTTGCTTTCCACCTCAGCTTTGCTTCTCCACAACTCTACCTGTCTCCCTCCTGGCTGTCCAGGTCCTCACCCACTGTCCTGGGCCCATCCAGCCCTTTTGGAGAATTGGGACCCTTTTCCAAAGCACATGGGAATGGATCTGATGGCTCCTCTGGGGCAGCCTTTAGCTGTGAACCAGCCCCAGAACTTTGTCAAACCCACATCTCAGGAGGACCAATAGGAGAATGTGTGTTCAAAGCTCCTTAAAAACTGTCAGACACTCTAGGAAATAAGGTAGTGTCATTAATAAAGCCTGTCGGTATTCATCAGGGGCACTTGCCTCATCCATTCCCTGGTGTAAATGTGACCCAAAAAGGGAATCCCTAGTCAGAGGACTAGGAGGATTTGTGACAAGTATTTCTTCTATCAGATCACTAATTTGTAAGGTTCGTTAATTGGTCAGTTTGGGGACAGGAAGAAAATAACTTTAATAGAATGGGGCAGCTGTGACCTCCTTGAAGGGGCTCAGACCAGGCAAGGAGACAGACATCTGGCTAAGGTCCAGCAGATGCAGACTCTTCCTAGGTAGCTGTGCATTGTTGTAACAGGATTTCTGTGTCTCCACTAATGATCAATACTGCCTGTGTCATGCACTGAATTCTTTGGGCTTCTATTTCTGGACTCTATGCTCTTCCATTATTTATCTATTTACTAAGACCTTCTGCCTTGTTTGCTATAACTTTATAATAATATATTTCAATATCTGAGATGGCTAAAACTCTTCATTGCTTTTCATTTTCAGAATATTTTGGCTGTCCTCACATAGTTTTCCATATGAATAACCCTGTCTAGTTCTAAAAATAATACTACTATTTTTATTATGTTAGATTTATATATTTAGGGATAATTGACAGCTTTGTTTTGGCTTTCCCATTTAAGAATATGTCTTATTAAAGTTTTCTTCTGTGTGCTTCAGAAGTTTTTGTTCTTATCATATTTATTTATTTGACTTCTTAAAAATATTGGTCTTGCTATGTTGCCCAGGCTGGAATGCATTGGAAATTCACAGGCCCAATCATAGTGTGTACTAGAGCCTGGTCTCAAGCCATACTGCTGCCTCAGCCTCCTGTGTGGCTGGGACTATAGGGGCACACCATTGTACCTGGCTTACTTTTATTTTCTAAACATAGACCTTGCATGCTTCGTAAATAGATTCCAAGAAGTTGTATCCTTTTGGTTGCTACTGTAAATGGGATTTTAGGAAATCTATTATTATATATTTTTTATTTTGTGACAGAGTCTCACCTATTGTGTTACCCAGGCTTGAAGTGCAGTTGCATAATCTCGGCTCCCTGCAACCACCACCTCCCTGGTTCAAGCGATTCTCCTGCCTCAGCCTCCCAAGTAGCTGGGATTACAGGTGCCCACCACCACACCGAGCTAATTTTTATATTTTTAGTAGAGACGTGTTTTGCCATGTTGGCCAGGATGGTCTCGAACTCCTGACCCCAAGTAATCCGCCCACCTTGGCCTCTCAAAGTGCTGGGATTACAGGCATGAACCACCTTGCCCAGCCAGACAATCTATTATATTTTTTATCTGGTTGTTTGTGTATTTAGGAAGGCTACTGATTTTTTTTTTTTTTTTAGTAGTAATTTTATACCTAGCCACTTTACTTAATTTTAATTACTATACTCTTTCAGTTGATTTTCTTGGGTGTTCTCTATGTGCAATTCTATTATCTGCAAATAACAATAACGTTGCTATGTGGATTTTGTATAAAAGTAGAACTCCAATATGCTTATAAGTTAGATTCTTTGCATGGGAGGATGTGCAAGAAAAAAATTTCTGTCCACATTTCCTTTTTCCTTCGGTTCTCTGTCCTGGGTTCTGAGGATTTGGCCCTGCTGGCTGTTGTAGCCTGTTGACCACGTAAAGTGTAGGTCAGTAGTCAGATGAGCCCATGCTTCCAATCCCTTGTGATGGGTGAGCAGTCAATGGCCTGTGTCTTCAGAGCACAAATCAGACTTCACAAGATACTATGACAGTACATGAAGGGATAGTCAAGGGAGGATGTGTTGGGTCCAGTGATGGGCATATGCATTGGCTGGGATGTGTGAAAGTACAGATGATTCAGAAGTTCTAGAAGGAAAGCAGCAGAAGCCCTTCTGGTGAGAGGGCAGGGCCAGGTTTGTCAGGGGCCAGCCTATAATTCATGCAAAGCACTGGGAGCTGGTCCTGTTGGGGACAGAGCCAGGGAAGCCTTTACATCTGGGCAGGCAGAGCATGACCCATCTGGACTAGAGGAAGACCTGTCGGTTGGTGTAGTAGATGGTGTTTGGAGGGGTTTAAGACTCAAGACAAAAACTAATTAGGGCACCTTATGAGACTTTGTAATACTGTAAAATAATGTCTGAAGGGTTGGTTTTAATTCAAATCAAATAGAAGTAGGAAAAATAAGAATTTTTGGATTTTGTAGGTTTATGTCAGAAAAAAATGTGGAGCTAAGCATTGCAAGTGAAGAATTATGATAAGTTAAAACATCATTTCTCTCTCCCTCTTTTTTCTTTGCAAAAAGTAGTCATGCCAATTCTTTGCAGAATTATTTCACCCGGAGCCAGAAATTGTTCAAAGCAGGGGTGGTCTCTTTGCTGAGTGGTTTCATATTCCAAACATACATATGTTGCACAGAGTGTCTAATTATTCTTGGGAACAATTACTGTCAGGTTCCAGAATGTGTTCAATGAACAGCAATTGGTGTTTATTCAGCTCTAAAGAAACTCTGCAAGGAACGGTAAGTTATATTGTCTGTCTAAAGTGTTTTGCCATCCGGAAACATCTGCTTTCTATTTAAAGCACTGAAGAAGGAATGGGAGTATATTTGAAATTTACTCTCTGAACATTGAACATCAAAGGAAGGAGAATAAATTTGGATATGAAGGTAATTTCTGTCCTCTGATACATTCTCTTCAGCTTTTCCCTGCTGGGAAGGAAATGCGGGTTGGAAAGTTCTGATTCTCTTAAATCTTTCTATTTATATTGATTTGCACACAGGAGGAAATGACTTCTATGTCCTACTTCTAGCTCTTTTGCTTTCTCAGGTGAAGTAGAATACTCTTTCAAAGTCAGGGTCTGCTTTTCTGAATTTTGTGGTGAGGTTTGTATTTGGATTTTGCCCATAAAGGTGTTAAGATTTGTTCAGTTTGCCTGAAGTGATCCTGTGACCCTTGATTTTCTGTGTGGATAGCACTGCCCACTTACAGCCCTGTTGGGAGGATTAAATGAGAATATGTTCGATTTGCTTGGTGTATAGTAAACTTTCTGTGAAGGACAATGTCTCTTCTATTGCTACGTAATAAACTGTCACATACATAGCATCTTAAAACAAAACACATTTCTGTGTGTCTGGAGTCCAGTATAGCTTAGTTGGGCCCTTTGCTTCAGGGGCTCTTGCAAGGCTGTAATCAAGGTGTTGACCAGGGCTAGAGTCTCATCTGAAGGCTCACTTGTGGAAAGATCTGCTTCCAAGCTCATGTGGTCGTTGGCTGAATTTCCATTCCTCCAAGGGAGTTGGACTAAGGGCCTCAGTTCCTGTCTGGCAGTTGGCTGGAGTCTTTCCTCAATTCCTTGTAAGGTGGATCTCCCTAATATGGCAGCTTGCTTCATCAAAACCAACAAGGTAATTTATTGAGAGAGCCTGGTAGGAGATAGATGTCATAATCCTATGTGACTTAATTACACAAATGACGTCCCATCACCTTTGCAAGTTGCAGGTCTAGCCCACACTCAAGAGGAAGGGATTCCATAAGGGGGTGAACACTAGGAGTGGAGGTCACCGGGAGCCACATCCGAAGCTGCCTACTACAGACAGCTATTATTGTAGGAAGAAAGAGTAACATAATGGTTAAGAGGGAGGGTTTCCATGTCACTTAGAAATGACGTCAAATTGCCAGGTGCGGTGGCTCACGCCTGTAATCCCAACACTTTGGGAGGCCGAGGCAGGTGGATCACGAGGTCAGGAGTTCAAGACCAGCCTGGCCAAGATGGTGAAACCCCGTCTCTACTAAAAATACAAAAATTAGCCAGGCGTGGTGGCGGGTGCCTGTAATCCCAGCTACTTGGGAGGCTGAGGCAGAGAATTGCTTGAACCCAGGAGGTGGAGGTTGCAGTGAACCAAGATCATGCCACTGCACTCCAGCCTGGGTGACAGAGCAAGACTCCATCTGAAAAAAACAAAACAAAAACACAAAAAACAAAACAAACAACAACAACAAAAAACATCAAATCTCAGACCTGTCATGTACTGTGTTACCCAAGTCAGGTTACCTGGCCTCTCTGAGTTCCTGTTTCCCCACCTGTTCAGCCCCTTCCCTGTAGGATTGTTGCAGTTTCAAAGTGGAGAGCAGGCCTAGCAGAATGGTAAGCAGTCATTGGTAAGGTCAGTTACGAGCTTTTCTTCTCCTTGCCTTCCTTTTTTGCCTTTTCTTAAAATATCGTCAGACATTTTGGATTGTAGAAGAATAGCATAGAACTCCCCAGTGCCCCCAGACTTGGTTATTCATGTGAAATCCCAGAGCCGCAGGTAGTTTCCTGCCAGACTGGCTGTGCAATCCTCCCCTGTTTGCCCAGGGGCTCAAGGATGAGGAATGCAGGTCTTTGGCCTCAGGAGGACCATCGCTTCCTGCCATGGTGACTACCTCAGAATGGAGCTGCCAGGATGCCCTGCAGTACCCCTCCCAGGTCTCTGTGCCTCCCCCCACTCTGGAGCAGCCACTTGCCCTGCAGAGGGCCTGTCCATGGTGACCAAGAGTGTAGCCAGGTGAGCCATTGTGTTCTGCCAGCATCCTTGCATTTCTACTTGGGCGTTCTGATGGCAGCCCTCCATGACTTCAGTCCATCCACAGAGCTGAGCAGGCAGATTTGGAGATGGAGTCCCTCTTGTCGGCTCACTTTGACCCGGATCATGCCTAGCAGACAGCTGGCTGGTTTGCCTGTGCCTGGTCAGGAAGCTCTGCCATCTTCTCGGCTCCCTGTGCCTTCTCCTCTGTTTTTCCACTTTGCTTTCCTCACTTCCTCCCTCGTGTAGGCCTCAGGGACAGAGAGTGCTTGTGGAAGGCCACTGCTGGGCCACAACAGGCCCCACTCATCTCCACCCTCCTTCCTGACCAGAACAGCTCTGCCTGTTCCCTTGCCCCCATCCTTTGCATCCAGAGACCCTGTTCTTGGTCCCCCTGTTGCCCCACCTCCAGCCCCCTCCACAGCTGTGGGAGAACTTTCTGGAGTCTTCCTCTGTCATTCAGGCACCAGTGTCATTCTGGAGTAGAGATGCTGGCTCTAGGGGCCACTTCTTTATTTTTTCTTTTTTAGATCATCTGATTATATCTAATGTGAATGTCTCCCTAGCTTCCTTGAAAATAAAAATCACCTAGAGTTCTTAAAAGTGGAGCTCCCTGGGTCCTTCCTTGGAGAGCCAGGTTCAAGAGGGCTAGGATGGGGCCTGGGAACAAGTATTTTTAGTAAGTGTACCAGCTAATTCCTGTCGTGGAGATTTAGGAAACACGTGTCTAAGCATGCCAAAACCCAGACCCAATCCCTCTTTTCTGGTGTAGGGAATAGGAGGGAAGATCTGAAAATCTGGGTCCCTTCCCAGGAAGGCTCTTCTCTAACCCATGGGCCCCCAGCCCAGCCCATTTAGTGCTCTGACAATGAGGCAGATATTGTAGCATAATTTGATTCTTCAAAAAATGTTCTGTAGTTACTGCCCTTTAAATCGCTCCTTCCTTTCACATATGCAAGAGAATACTGTGTGAGGAAGTGTTTTCCTTTATGGTGTTGTACTTAGATGACTAGCAAAATATGGTGCTGGGCTGAGAGTGGCACAGCTGGGTGATCCAGGTGGCAGACTGGATCATATCACGTGGACGGAATATGAGGGCTTGCATTGATATGCACACACTCCCCATCGGCTGGCCTCTCTTGACAACAGATCCAGGAAATTACAGTGAGAATCTTCCTTTTGTTTCTAACAGCTGTCACCCAGCTGCTGGAAGGGTGTTGGTTTAGCATTAAGTGTGTGGGTGAACTTGGTCTCTGTTGAGGGAATAAAAGTGCCCTAGTAATCCACAGCCCCAGAGGCACTTGTCCTGCTCCAGGGGACCTGGAAGGGAAGTTTCAGGAAGCAAGGAATGCTGCTAGCCTCTGTTCTGGAATGCTGGCCTCTGTGAACAGCTGCACTGAAGCAGCATTAATAGCATGCCCGTGGAGAAACAGGCGTAAAGAAGATGGCTGCTTTTCTTCAAAACCACAGTTGATGGTTGAGGCTGCTGGTGTTACTCAGTAGCCCTTATATGAAGCTCAAGTGGCAAATTGGTTTTCTAGGAAAAGTTTCTCAAGAGCATTCTTAAAATTTTAATAATGAGTATTCTACAGTCAGGATGGATTCAAAGACTGCTTCGCCTAAAATTATTTCATCTAGAGACCAGAACACTTAAAATTCTCTTTTCCCTTTGTTTTATTTTTTGTTTGTTTTATCTTCTTGTCTATGTCTCTTTTATGTTATCTCTTTTGACATTGTAAAGATTTTAAAAATTGTGTAAGTTACCTTTTAATTTAATTTTGTGTCTGTAATAAGTACTTATTAAATCTGTAGCATTTTATAAACAATGGGATTTTTTTTTTTTTTTTTTTTTGAGACGGAGTCTCGCTCTGTCGCCCAGGCTGGAGTGCAGTGGCACAATCTCGGCTCACTGCAAGCTGTGCCTCCCAGGGTCACGCCATTCTTCTGCCTCAGCCTCCCGAGTAGCTGGGACTACAGGCGCCCGCCACGACGCAGGGCTAATTTTTTGTATTTTTAGTAGAGATGGGGTTTCACCGTGTTAGCCAGGATGGTCTCGATTTCCTGACCTCATGATCCGCAACAATGGGACTATTTTTACATGTTGATAGCTTTTTTTCTATTCATATCTTATTTTGAACACTTAAAGGATTTTTGAGAGTTTGTGTAAAGATACTTTCTTCAAAATTAAACATATTTTGTGATAAGTCTGTCATTTTGCATTACTTTGTGAAGTAGATAGCTTAAAATATGAAATGCAGTAAAATCCATTACAATTTTTATTCATCTGCCTTATTTCTAAATACTTATTGTCAAAATCTAATTCCCCACTCAACAGAAAGAAACATAGGTAATATGCAAATCTGGTGAATCACATAAAGTGCTTTAGGCATGTGGAGTGAAAAAGCAACAATATAGAGGCAAGAATAGCAGAAGGGATGGATTTGATGAATTCTACATAAAACTCAAAAGGTTTATGAGTTGGAAACATAAAATTCAAAGGTTTGATCAGGTTGGTGAATGGTTCCAGAATTAGACTGAAGAGATACAGAGACACAAAATAATTCTATCATATTACCAGGTGCAGTGGCTCATGCCCTCTCAGCACTTTGAGAGGCCAAGGTGGGAGGATCACTTGAGATCCGGAGTTTAAGACTAGTCTGGGCAACACAGAGAGACCCTGTCTCTACCCACCACCTCCCCGCAAAATTAGCCACGTGTGGTGTCACGTGCCTATAGTCCTAGCTACTTGGGAGACTGAGGCAGGAGAATTGCTTGAGCCTCAGAGATCCAGGCTGCAGTGATCTATGATTGCATCACTACGCTCCAGCCTGGGCAGCAGTGAGACACTGTCTCCTTAAAAAAAAAAAGAGAGACCCAGGCACAGTGGCTCACACCTATAACCCAGCACTTTGGGAGGTGGAGGCAGGCAGATCATCAGGTCAGGAGTTCAAGACCAGCCCAGCCAACATAGTGAAACCCCGTCTCTACTATAAATACAAAAATTAGCTGAGCACAGTGGCGCATGCCTGTAATCCCAGCTACTCAGGAGGCTGAAGCAGGAGAATTGCTTGAACCCAGGAGGCAGAGATTGCAGTGAGCCGAGATCACATCACTGCACGCCAACCTGGGCAACAGAGCGAGACTCCATATCAAAAAAAAAAAAAAAAGATAAAATTATATCATTCATA
Source organism: Theropithecus gelada (assembly GCF_003255815.1). Lineage (NCBI taxonomy): Eukaryota > Metazoa > Chordata > Mammalia > Primates > Cercopithecidae > Theropithecus > Theropithecus gelada. Next base: position 2,378,928 of record NC_037675.1, read on the forward strand.
AGTTACTGCAAATTTGAGAAGTACTTAATAGAAATATAACATTAAGCTGCAAATGGATTGGAAAATCCTAAAATTGTTGCAGAATCCCCCAAAATTTGTTGCAAAATTCTAAAAAATGAATTGGTTCCAAAATCCTAAAAATGACAACAGGGTGTCAGAAAAAGTATAGGACACTTGACAGGGACTCAAAAACACTGAACAAGGAGTTGCCTTTTAAGCAAATTGTTCATTACACCAATTGCCCTGCAATCTCAGGGGATAACAGCTAAGTGGAATGTGGTTTGCAAAAACTACTCACTGGTGTCTCTTTTTTTCTTCTCTCTTTGCTTTTATTTTAATTGTCTTCATGCATATGTATGTTTCCCTATAAGCTATTTAAAATCTTTTGGGGCAGTAGGTGGCCTAGAAATCATAAATTATACATTAAGTCATGTTCTCTCAACTCACACGCCCACTCTCCTGTTGCAGAGAACAGCCCATCTTCACCACCCGAGCGCATGTCTTCCAGATTGACCCCAACACCAAGAAGAACTGGATGCCTGCGAGCAAGCAGGCGGTCACCGTTTCCTACTTCTATGATGTCACAAGGAACAGCTATCGGATCATCAGTGTGGACGGAGCCAAGGTACCACCCCCTCAACTGCTTTTAACACTCTCAGTGGCTTATTTTTCATCCAAGATTCACCCAGAATCCTGCCATCTTAACACAGAAGTTATTGTTATAATGTCTGTATAACATATTCTGTTCTTTTTTCATTTAAACTTATGGTAAATGGGAAAGAAAAAGATTTCTCTGTTACCACTGTCTTCATAACTAACATTTTAATGCCTGTATAATAATTTCACCAGCGGCCTATAATGCTCTTAATTTTCCCCCTGTGGTTGGATATTTAAGTGGCTTCCAATGTTTTGCTATTATGGATAATGAGCATCTTCATGTACCAGATATCCTCAATTGTTCATCACATACCATTGCTTTCTTTTGAATAGTCCTTAGGATAGATTCCTAGAAGTAATATTATAGGGCAAGATATTAACGCTTTATGGCTCTTGATGCATATTGTCAAGTTGTTTTCCAGAAGGGTTTGTTCTTCCAGCCTGTATGAGAGTGTCTGTTATTGCACCCTTGCAAGCATTGGGTATTCTATCTAGTCAGGTTTTGGTGTTATTAGGCATAGGAGTTGAACTTTATTAGGTGGTTTTGGAGTATTTCTTGAAATACATATATATTTTTGTTATTCTCTCTCCCATGATATTTTTGCCACATTATCATAGGAACAGAATTAAGAAGGGATACCAGCAGAAGTATCACCAAGTCTTTTTTTAAAAAATATAGACCTGCTGGTTTATGGTCTTTCTGTCTTCATCCTGCTGTACAGTTTTTACATGGATTATCTGCTGCCACCTGGAATTCAGTGTATCTAAAGCTGAATTCCCCTATTTGTCCTCTAAACCACCTCTCCATTTTTATTCCCCAATCATTCGGGCTAATAAAGCGAAACACAGAGTCCTTCCTCTTTAAGTTTGTCAAGTGAATCTGCCTTTGAAGTGTCACCCACTCGTGCCTGCTGTTTTAAAGACCATAATTCTTGTCCTATCACAGTCTCGCCTGGACCCTTGCAGTAGCTGCCTCATCTCCCACCTGCAGTCTAGTCTGACTTCTGCCTCTAGATCAGCCTTCCTATGCAACAGGAAGCAGGGGAGTTGGGGGCTGAGCAATAGAACGGGCCCTGGATGGAGGCTTTTCTGTGCACTCCACAAGCAGAAGGCATGGGGAAGCTCTCCCAGGGAAGACATGAGAGCCTGCTGGTGCCTCCTGATCTCTTCAGGAGATCAGGGCACTTCAGCCCATGTTCTTTAAGTGACTGCTTTGTGCCCTTTCTCTGCACCTTGGCAACTGCAGATAAAGGTGGCTTGACCCTGGGATCCTCTTGCTGTCCCTTTCAGTTGCCACAGCCCTTCCTCCTCCTCAGGAATGGACCCCGGAAGTCCTCATTTTACAGCTGAGGTCTAAGGAGAGGTAATGACCTGACCTGGCCCAGGTTCACACCTCTGGGGAGGCTTGGTAGACTGGGGCCTGTGCCCAGTTATTTGCACACCAGTTCCTGGTTTGTCGGGTTGGAGCAGGCTTCTCCTGGTTGGTAGAAGAGAGTTTCCTGACACATATCAGGCAGGTAGTGTGTTATCTCCCTCCACTTCAGAGATGAAGGCACTGGTCTTTCTGCCTAAGCAAGCAGAATGATAGTAGGATGATAGCAAATCCCAGAAGCTGGTGAACAGTAAGGAAGTGTGCTAGTGCCCGGCACATAGTAGGTAGGCACCTCGTGTTTGATGGGGGAACATCTGAAAGGTGCCTTTATTTTTTTTCCTTCTGAGAGACATAGTGATGCCACAGTTGTAATTACCACTTCTCTGTGCTTCTGCGCTGCAATCGCCTGGACTCTTTCCAGGGTGTTCTGGCAGCGGTGGTGAATCAAGCTGACCTGCTTTCTTTTATCTACAGATTCTGTCAGTTCATCTGCCATCCTTCGATGGGCTTGTACCTTTGTCAGTTGAGTTATCCAAGGATATATTGGGCTTAAATATAGATAAAACGACTTTCTTAGAACAAGTGCTTTAGTCCTATTAGCTGAGCTTTTAGTAATTTGTCAAAGTGTCGGCCACTGTGTCATTATGGCTCTGCAGTTCCTGAAGGCTGTGACAATGTGGTGGAGTCCGAGCCAAATATGACAGTTATGAGAAATCAGATGGGTGTGGGAGGGTGGGCTAAGCCCCTGGCTGCGGCACAGCACTAGTCTAGGCTCAGTGTGGGAGAGCCATCAAGCTATAGACTCACTTACAGGCTGGGAATCCAAAACCTAGGCCATGGGATGCCGCTGGAACTCAGAGCTAGTTGGAGGATCTTGGACTACCCATTCTGTGGTGCCCAGCCACCTGTTTGTGTGTGTGTGTGTGTGTGTGTGTGTGTTTTGTTTTGTTTGTTTGTTTTTGAGACAGGGTGTCACTCTGTCACCTAGGCTGGAGTGCAGCGGCACAATCTCAGCTCACTGCAGCCTCCACCTCCTGGGATCAAGCAATTCTCCCACCTCAGCCACCCAAGTAGGTGAGATTACAGGTGCCCACCACCATGCCTGGATAATTTATATATTTTTAGTAGAGATGGGTTTTGCCGTGTTGGCCAGGCTGGTCTGAAACTCCTGGCCTCAAGTGATCCATCCCTGGGCCTCCGGAAGTGCTGGGATTACAGGTGTGAGCCACCATGCCCTGCCGCCACCTGGTGTTCCTGCCTTAGTGCTGTGGCACCAGAGATCCATGACAGAGCCTCGTTCTGCAAAAGGAAGCATCCCATGAGGGAACAGAAGGCCCCAGGAAGTGGGGAGTAGGGATGGACCTCAGCTGTTTAATTACTATCTTTGGCACTCGGGGATTGGGGATGGGAGCACATATCGCATCTGGAGAACCTGACCACACCGCACTGGAAAGTGGTCCCAATGTAAACTCAGCCCTGCTGGGCCCTCTCTCGACCTGGCAGGCAGCAACCTGTAAACCCAGCATCCCAGGTCTAGATCAGACCCTGTGCCTTCAGCTGCTCCACAAGTCGGGTGGGCATGGAGAGAAAACCCTAGAGTGGTAGCAACTGTTGCTACTGTCTGGTCCCCTGTGGCTTGCCCCTTCCCCACCCATTACTAAGGTCCTCATCTCCCTGAGCCCAGTCTTGATCCTGCCCGAATACTCCAGATGGATCGCCTGCTGTCTGCAGATTGGAATCAGGTGCAGTGTATCCAGCTGACTGCTGGGCATCTGTGCTGATGCCAGTGTCTTCTTATGGGCTCTTGTCTGTTGCCCTTGCCCACCCTTACCCCCATCTCTGTTCACTCAGCTTGGTTCCCCTTCTGTTCTTATTCCTGAGCATCTGTTCTGGTTCCATGTTCACTGGCTACCCAAGCCTGGAGCCCTGCTCCCTGCCCAGCCGCACGTCCCAGGCCTCATGCATGCTATGGAGCCTCAGGCAGACCACATAGGCATGGATGCTCCTGGGCTGGGGGAGTTTGGACACTTCCTGGTGTCCTCCTCATTGTGTTCTACCACACTGGGTCAGCCCACTTGGTTTTAGGCCTTTGATCCCAAATGTTGGTCTGAACCGTGATGACAGGTGGTCAGATGCGTTTAACTTTTGGGGCTGTGTCTTAGCTCATGGGCTGCACTGAAGGGGCGGCCTGCCCCTCCACACCTGTGGGCATTTCTCGTTAGGTGGAACGAGAGACTTGAGAAAAGAAATGAGACACAGAGACAAAAGTATAGAGAAAGAAAAAGTGGGCCCAGGGGACCGGTGCTCAGCATACAGAGGACCCACGCCTGCACCGGTCTCTGAGTTCCCTTAGTATTTATTGATAATTATCTTTACCATCTTAGAAAAAGGGAAGTAGCAGGATAATAGGATTATCGTAGGGAGAAGGTCAGCAGTAAGACATATGAATAAATATCTCTGTGACATAAGTTTAAGGAAAAGTGCTGTGCCTTGATATGCATATGCAAACATCTCCATAAACCCTTTTAGTGCATAAAGAACAGCATTGCCCTAGCAAGTCCCACCTTTCGCCCTAAGGCGGTTTTCTCCTTTCTCAGTAAACAGAACATACAATCAGGTTTTACACCGAGATGTTCCATTGCCCAGGGACAGGCAGGAGACAGATGCGTTTCTCTATCTCAACTGCCAAGAGGCCTTCTTTCCTCTTATACTAGTCCTCCTCAGCACAGACCCTTCACGGGTGTCAGGCTAGGGGATGATTAGGTCTTTCCCTTCCCACGAGGCCGTATTTCAGACTATCACATGGGGAGAAACCTTGGACAATACCTAGCTTTCCTAGGCAGAGGTCCCTGTGACCTTTGGCAGTGTACGTGTCCCTGGGTACTTGAGATTAAGAGAATGGTGATGATTTTTAACCAGCAAGCTGCCTTCAGCCACTTGTTTAACAAAGCACCCCTGCACAGCCCAAAATCATTTAAACCTTGAGTCACCACAGCACATGTCTCTTGCAAGGACAAGGCTGGGGGTAGGGTCACAGATTAACAGCATCTCAAATACAGAACAAAATGGAGTCTCTTATGTCTACTTCTTTCTATATAGACACAGTAACAGTCTGATCTTTCTTTCTTTTCCCCACACTGCACCTCTGTGACCTTGGGCAGGTCTAGTGCCTGAGTCCTGCCTCTCTGTTGGCTGGGCCACATCAACTTTATTACTTTGAGCCTCTGAGTGGTACTTCTGGGCCATCTGTCCCTCTCAAAGCAGGAGGCTGTTGTGGGCTGGAAGGGGAAGAGATGTGTTTCTGTAAGAAGTGGCTGGTGTAGAATGGACTCAGAGGTCATTCTGAGCAAAGGCCACATAAGATTCAGCTTCTGTGTAAACTGTGGGCAGCCAGAGAGCACAGGCTCCTTGAGAAGGAAAGCTGTGGCCAGCAGCTTTAGCAGCTGTCATTCCATGCCAGGCATAGCCAGCTCGTCTGCCCTGTCCAAGCATGTGTCACGCTCCACCTGGGGAGGGATGTATGGACAGCCTCTCCTCCCTCTGGAAGCAGCTGGTGCTACTCATCATAGGAAGATCTGTATTCAGATCTGTTCTTAATTCTTAAAACAGAAAGACATTTCCTTCTTCCCTGGGACAGTATTTCATGTGTCAGTTCCAGCTGTTGTCTAAAGACGTGAGTGGGTGGGAAAACTTCAGTGTGTTGCCTCAGCATTGCCCAAGCTCTAGGGGATGATGTGGATCCACGTCAGTGTTGGGGCTGCCAGGAGACTGTGAGCTCTTTGAGGATGGCAACCATGCCTGGCTCATTGCTGGAGTCCCAGCACCAAGCCAGGGTGGGCAACGCCATGGAAGTGGGTGGGGGAATGAGTGGATGATGAGGTCAAGTCTGGCCACCTTCTCTCCAGGCCTGTGGCAGGTATACTGTGTCCACAGAAGGACAGCAGACAGGGGCAGGGTCACCGCCAAGGGGGGACCCAAGAATCCAAACCTTGGGTTGTCCCTGTTTATAGACACTGGACAGATGGGAGCCACATGAGGGCATCTCCCCACTCCTGGCTTCTCAGAGCACTGCTATGAACCATGTGGCACATGCCAATAGGCATGTGATTTATGGTGAGTTTTTAGGCAGAACAGCCAGCTCCATTATAAAGAAACTCCATTTTCAGAGCATTGGTTAATTGAGCCATCACAGCACTTGATTTCATTGTGTTGTTGGCACTCTTTCCAGACTGAGTTAATCACTGCCATCCTTATGAGAAACTGCCTGCCTGTGGACAAGACTTGCCTGAAGCAGGTGCTTCTCCTGGGAGCTCTGGATGACTCTGCTGCCCTTGGTTCTCAGTTATTTATAGGATCACAGAAACCTGTATTGGAAGAGACCTTAGAGGTCATCCCTTCTACAAATATTTAGCTGCACCTGCTGTGTTGTGAGTGCTGCCTGATGGTGATGGTTCAGAGGATATCAGCTTCTAAAACTCTGACTTGTTTGGTATTTTCTTTTAGGAATGTAAAATTACTTTCAGGAGCACATTCAGGCTCTGCTCGTCCACCCATCATTAGAATTCACTCCTTTGAATAAATATAGAGCACCTTCTGTTAAGGGAGCAAGCATTAGGAAGGTTCCGAGCACACAGTAGGTTTTCAGCTTTTCTTTTCTTCGCTGTCTGTGATTTGTTTTTTTTGTTTGTTTGTTTGTTTTTGAGACGGAGTCTCACTCTGTCACCCAGGCTGGAGTGCAGTGGCGTGATCTCGGCTCACTGCAATCTCCGCCTCCTGGATTCACGCCATTCTCCTGCCTCAGCCTCCCGAGTAGCTGGAACTACAGGCGCCCACCACTACAGCCGGCTAATTTTTTTTGTATTTTTAGTAGAGACAGGGAAGCACCTGTTAATAACTACTCTTGGAGCAGATGACATGTCTCAGCCCCAGCCTCTTGTGGAAAACTCCCAGGTTCGTCCAACTTCATCTCCCTGGATTTGGGAAAGACTTTTCATAAAGGGAATCCGATGGGCCTGTCTCCCCCTGCCTGTTTCATGGGCAACTTCCTCTGAAATCTAGAGCAGGTGAGACTAGAGACAGGAGGAGCTTAGCATTTTGCTACTTCCAAGTAGCCCTTGATTACGTGTGTTTTGTGCATTTTGTGACAACTTGGTCCCACTGATCTGCAGGACTGGGTCTTTTACTAGGGTGGCTTCTTTTTCTGTGTAAGTTTCAGAGATGACTCACACAAGAGGAAGGTGTACACAGAGATGGGAGCCCATATGAAGCTTATGCCTGGGGTGTGCAGCCCCTTCTCCCTTCTGGGCTTTGGTTCCTTCCCCCAGATCTATTCTCCCCTCTCTCCAGGGGGGAACAGTTCTCATTCTGCTGAGTCATTCTGCTACATTGTACACTCAACTGTGCCCTCATCCTTCACACACTCACCCTTGGCTCCCAGGGCTTCATTCTTCCTTGGTTCCTGGCCACCTGTGACAGGTGTACTGCCAGCTCCTTCACCTGCTGTTCCTTAAGTCAGCCTTCTGCCCTGGGCCTCTTCTTCTCTTCCACCAGATGACACTCTCCACCTGATGACCCCTTCACTTCTCATCCCTCAGTTTACTCAAGTCTCGCATCTCCTCTGACGCCAGAACCCACAGGTCCAGCCACCCTAACACAGTTTTCCAAGTGTCTCCATGGGCGGGAAGGGTACTCCCTGCTGTTTTCATAAGCCTCTGCCCACTCTGAAGATTATCCTCCCTGACAACTTTGTTATGGGTTTGTAGACTTTATTTTTAACCGTTTGTATTAATAGGCACCATTCAATGTCTAATAATAAAGCAAACCCATATGTACCCACCACCCAGTGGAAGTACATCTTTCATTAATAATTCAGAAGTCCTTCACTGGGCCTTTCCCTAGTTAGATGCTCTCCCATCCACTCCTCAAGAGACCACCGCTCTCTATTAAGAGTGTATTAAGCATTCCCTTGCTTTTCTGTATAGTTTTGCCACATGTGTATATATTGCTAAACCAGAAGTTGGCAAACTTTTTCTTTAAGGGCCAGAGAGTAATTTTTTAAAAAAGTTTTGTATTCAGGTTGCACAGTCTCTGCTGCAGATACTTGACTCTTTTGTAGCCAGAAAACAGCCATAGACCAATATGTAAATGAATGGGCATGGCTGTCTTCCAATAAAACTTTAATTACAAAAATAGGCCATAGGCTAGATTTGGCCTGAGGGTTATAGTTTGCTGACCCCTGCCCTAAATAATCTGTTACTCAGTTTTACCTGTTTTTGACCTTTATATGAATAGAATCATACTAGAGACTCATAATGTGTGTGTTCTTTTGTAACTTCCTTTTTTTTTTTTTTTTTTTTTTACTTAATGTTAAATTTTTGTGATTCATCCATGCTGATCAATTTGGTTAGCCTTGGTTAATTTTCCTGCTGGATTAGTATTTCTTTATATGGAAGTACTACAGTGTGTTTATCCATTCTGTTGGTAGTGGATATTGTTTTTGCAAGTTCTACTGTAGATACAATGCTGTCAAGCAGCATTGCATGCTACAGAGAAATCTTTTGTGAAAGGAAAAATCAACCAATGCAGCAAATATTAGTGTCTTATTTTAAGAAATTGACACAATGACTCCACCCTTCAGCAACCACCACTCTGATAAGTCAGCAACCATCAGGATCGACACAAGTCCCTCCATCAGCAAAAAGATTATAACTTGCTGAAGGTTCAGATGATCCTTAGCATTTTTTAGCAACAAAATATTTTAAAATTAAGGTATGCACATGGTTTTGTTTTTAAAGACATAATGCTGTTGCAAACTATGATTTTTTGTTTTCTTTCTTTCTCTTTCTTTTTTGAGGTAGGGTCTCACTTTTGTCACCCAGGCTGGAGTACAGTGATGTGATCATGGCTCACTGCAGCCTTGACCTCCCAAGCCCCAGGTGATCCTCCTGCCTCAGTCCCCTGAGTAACTGGGACTATAGGTACACACCACCATGCCCTGCTCATTTTTGTATTTTTAGTTGAGATGAGGTTTTGCCATGTTGTCCAGGCTGGTCTCGAACTCCTGGGCTCAAGCAATCCACCTGCCTTTGCCTCCCAAAGTGCTGGGATTACAGGCATGAGCCTGCAAACTATGATTAAGGAAACAGAGGGAATGTGGACAAAATAGATGAAAGGAAGGAGAATATTCCCAGAGACTTAGAATTTTGTTTTTGAAAGAACCAAATGGACATTCTAGAACTAAAAAATAACAATATCTGAAATTAAGATAACAATAGATAGATTTAACAGGAGATTGGATACATCAGTGACCAGGATTAGTGACCTGGAAAGCAGATTAATAGAAAATACCCAAATAGAATCAGAGAGAACCAAGAATCAGGGAAAAAATAATTGATGAGTGTAAAAAATATTGGGCATGGCCAGCATGGTGGCTCCTGTCTATAATCCCAGCATTTCGGAAGGCTGAGGCAGATGGATTGGTCGAGCCCAGGAGTTTGAGACCAGCCAGGGCAACATGGCAAAACTCCATCTGTACAAAAAATACAAAAATTAGCCGGGCATGGTGGTGCACACCTGTAATCCCAGCTACTTGGAAGGTTGAGATGGGGGGATCACTTTAGCCCAGGTGGTTGAGGCTGCAGTGAGCCATGTTTGTGCCACTTCACTCTATCCTGGGCAACAGAGCAAGACCCTATCTCAAAGAGAAATGTTGGACACACTCAAAAAGCCTAGCAGGTCTGTAATTGGAGTCCCAGAAGTAGAAGCAAGGAGAGAGAATAGAGCGGAAGCAATATTCATGGAATGAGAATTTTCTAAAAACTAATGAGTCTACAGATTTAAGAAGCTGAATGAACCTCCAGCCATCATAAATAGACTTAACTCTTGAAATCAGTCCATTGTTGCTTTGTAAGTAAGACATGCATTGTATGCTTTTTAGCCACTTATTTGTTTTATAACCTTGAACAGGTCACTTGACCTTGTTCAGCCTCAGTTTCGCCATCTGAAAAAAATGGGGATTAAAGACTGTGAAAAAGTGCCCTAGAAACTAAGTTTTAAAGAAATAGCAGGGGGTATCACCGTTGTTATTCCAGCTTGACTGCCTCTGGGACAGCCTGTTTGGGTGAGCTTAAGAGCCATGTCCTGTACTTTGGCCAGCCTCCTCCCACTGCTTTTCAAGGGGACTTGGCGTGTGGTGACTGACTTAGGGGCATAGGCCTGCAATGAGGTAGCAGCAAGATTTAAAATGAATCCAGTTTCTGAATGGATGTAGTCATTGCTTTGTCCTCCCAGGATTCTGGTAATTGAGAGATGACCAGAGGGCTTTTGGGGGTCATGTGATCCATTCTGATCCGGCTCCCAGCCACACACCTTCCTTAGGTCTGCCTTGGTTCCACTATATCTGTCCTGCTTGGGGCTGAGCCAGAATCCCACCACCCTCCAAGGTCCCATAACTTTGCCCTACACTTGCCAGTAGTTTAGATGTGCATTTTCCACACCCTGCTCCCCCGCCCCTATCTCTTGATAGTGTCCAGTGACAGCAGGCAGATCTCTTGACTTCTCATGTTGCATTCAGTTTTCCACATGGAAAACATTTGGTAAAATGTCCTAACTCACGTGGCCACTGGCATTATGGAAGGGTTATTATAAGGAAAGAAAAAGTCACCTGGACCGTAGCACATGGACATCAGTACTTCATAGATGGGGAAAAGAAGAGAGGCAGTAATGTTTGTTATCTTCATCGTGTATAAAATGAGAAGCAACATGATATAGAAGTTTATTGGGCAAGTTTTGGAGTCAGACAACTGGGTTTTTATCTCTAGAGTCTCCTGCTGGCCAGCTTTAATGTGTTACCTTAAGCAAGTTAGTTTAACCTTTCCCAAATCTCGGTCGGGTGCGGTGGCTCATGCCTGTAATCTCAGCACTTTGGGAGGCCGAGGCGGGCGGCTCACCTGAGGTCAGGAGTTTGAGAACAGCCTGGCCAACATGATGAAGCCCCTTCTCTACTAAAAATACAAAAATTAGCTGGGCGTGGTGGCGGGCGCCTGTAATACCAGCTACTCAGGAGGCTGAGGCCGGAGAATCGCTTGAATTTAGGAGGCGGAGGTTGCAGTGATCCTTGATCATGCCATTGCACTCCAGCCTGGGCAACAGAGCAAGAATCCGTCTCAAAAAAGTCAAACAAACAAACAAAAAAAAAACTTTCCCAAATCTCAGTTACTTCTGTGAAATGAAGAAATAGTCATATGCATAGGCTTGTTGTACGGTTTAAGTGAACTGACATAAATCAGGCACTCAATAAGTGTTCAACAAATAGTAATTGCTGTTGTTAGTATTCTAAAAATTATTTTACCAGCTAAGCCAAGGTTTTCTCTTGAGCCAGTGGCTTATCAGCAAACTCAATAGTCTAATAGATAGATAAATGTAGATATAGCAATAGCAATGATACTTCTACTACTAGTGACAGCTGTCACTTACTGTCTGGATCCCTTTAGTTAAGGCAAGAATTTGTATCTGGAAGGTCTGTCCTTTAGCAAAATAGTAGACTCAGGTTCCTACCATGGAAAGCAAGGGCTATGCCATTCAAACTTTTTTCTCTTCTCTGTTTTATCAGTTACAAGGAAAGTGTTCTGAGTTGACCATTGAGAATAAACAACCTTAGTAAGTAAAATTGCTGGTAGGTTCACTCTTTAGAGTATTTACTTATATTACTCTTATTCTCTGCTCAGATCATCTGATGAGGAAGCAGCCAGTGGTTACTGCCACCCTGCCCTTATGTAGACACCCAGGAATCCTTTATTTCCAAGAGTATTTTTCCTGAGTGTTTCTTAGAGTCTTAGGACTTTCAATGATTTCTACTTAAGTAAGCCATTGTTGATATTTTATAACCCTTATCAATTGTTTGATGTCTCTGCCCTCTTCCTGACTACTTGCCATTGAAAGACCGGGAACCTTGACTCATTCATCTTTGTATCTTTGATTGGCAGAGTGTCTGGTGTATAGTAAATGTTCAATAAATGTTTGAATGAATAAATGTACCATGTGCTAGATATTATCTTTTTACCCTTCCACCTCAGATTCATCCTCTACCCTTCTTGACACTGCTCTGGTCCCTGAGGGGCTAACTTGCAGACATCAGTGGGCTCCCACGCCCTCTAGCTTCTAGCTGGGTTTGTCCAATGGCAACTGGAGATCAAAGGGAGAGGCGAGAGTGTTTGCTCCCCCAGTTTCCCACTCCTGTGAGGTCGCCATGTGCTGACTGTATCCCCCAACAGAAGGTAACCTCTCTTTTCAAGGTAGCTTGCTCTACGTGACCCTTCCCCCTTCCAGGGTCTGTAGCCACTCCATTCCCTTATTCTTTTAGGCCAAGGATGCTGCACTATCCTTACAGTTTCCCTGTACCCCACTCACACCTGTATAATTAGTTTCTTTGTCAATTAACCCTCTACAAATTATCCTAATTGGACTGTACCTGCTCCTTTCTGTTGGGAAGCAGCAGGCCTCACTTGCTTATAGAGATTTTCAATTGTTTGAGTTGGACACTGGGGCTCCAGGTGACTCATAAAGCGACGTAGTGCAGTTCTTCAGAGAATGTGGGACATGGCTAGCCATTAAGGGCACTCTGATGCGTGGCAGCTTTGGGTAAATAAATAGCAGTTTGGGAAACTATTATTTGCGTAGGAGAGACTTTCTCCCACAGATAACATGTAGGATCTTATTTTAGACTGACTGTTAAGTCTCTGAAGTTGCCCCTTTTCATGGTTGTGTATCTGACTCAGCATGGGTTGTGCCAGGAGAACTTGGGACCATATTTAACAGAGCAGGGGATGCAGGCTTGAAGCACTGGCTTTGCCAACAGAAGACTTTCTAAGGAATGACTTTGTCTCATTCAACATTTAAATTTTCACCCTTTGGGCTGTTTTTCTGCAGGTGATCATAAACAGCACAATCACACCGAATATGACCTTCACCAAAACGTCACAGAAGTTTGGGCAGTGGGCCGACAGCAGAGCCAACACGGTGTTTGGTTTGGGGTTTTCCTCTGAGCAGCAGCTGACAAAGGTAACATGGTCCTATCCACAGTACAGTAAGTCCCGCATCAGATGCCATTCTCATTCAGTGATTGTCCACCTAGGGATGTGCCCTTGGTGAGCGGGATTCCTTTCTGGTCTTTGGTTTCACTCCTTCTGGCATCACGGGGCTGCCAAAGCAGGGGCCCTTTTGAAATACCAGGTTCATTGAAGTCATCTGGGGAAAGGAAATTCGTATCTAACAAATGCTGCTTTGGGGCCTGAAGTTGCAGCGTGGCCAGTCCATCCTCCCCTCCAGGTGTCAGCCACTGCTCCCTGTGCCCGGCGGTATCAGCATACAGACTGAGCACTGGCTTGTGTGCCAAAACCAGATCCATTGGGTTTTCAGGACTCTGAGGATTAGGTGACCTTCCTGTGTGAGGTCACAGTTATTGGAGGGTTGTTACTACAGGACTTCCAAGGAAGAGACTGTGTTCCTGCTGCCAAGAATGCATCTTGATGAAATAAGCATGTTACCCCTTTTGAAGTAAGGCACACTTTGTCTCTGACAGCTGTCAATGTCAGTGACTCTGTGGTTGGAGCCCTTGGGGAGTAAGGTGATGCATAATGGAAGCTCTTAGCCTGGACTCCCCATGTCCCTTAAAATGCCACACAGTGGTGTGTGTGTGTTGCTTTTTTTTCTAGGGAGAGGATTCATAGCTCCAAGTCACTTCTCCAAGGGGCCTGGGACATACTCCTTGGATGGTTAGAAAGGTGTTGAGGAGCAGATCATGGCTGACTACAGCCTTGGAGAACCCCAAGAACTGAGGGAATAAACTGATCGCCTCTGAGAGGCCTCACTCAGCAGTTTAAAGGGGCTGAGAGCCTGTTTTAGAGACTACATTTCCTTTTAGGGTGGTAGAAGAGCCCTTTGTAAGTATTGAGAATATTTTGGTTTAAGGTAAGACTGACTAGTTTACAAATCAAAGAAATTTACTGGAAGAATGTTGGAGTCTCTCAAGGAGTGCAGAGGAGAGTTGCAAATCCAGGAAAGGGCCAGAGCCAGACTTACTTCCGGCAGCTTGGCTCTAGGAGTTGTTTTTCTCTGGACTCTTGCTGTGAACATCTGACTGACTGACTGGACAAGTGCTGACCCAGCCTCTGCTCTGCTGACACCAAGCTCGGCTCTGAGGATACAGAGATGTGGCCCCTGTTCCAAGGCTTCACAAATTTCCAGATTCTTGCGGAATTGACGGAGTTGCCTAGAACACATTTGGCTGCTTGGGTTACTTGTGTGTATTGAAGACAATTTTCAAAGAGTGGGAAATTAGGGTGAGTCAGGAAGCTCCCCACAGTAGGAGCCTGCTAACTTGTCCCCTTCCTTTGTCCAGTGTGTGTGCATGTATGTGTATACTCACATATGTGTGTGTGCACACACACTTCCAAGGAGGTCCCCAGCGCACAGATCCAGCCATCAGATACCCAGTCACAAATGAGCTCCCCAGTGGGGATACTCCACAGACTGTCCTCCTCTGCATCCCAAGGTACTTCCATGAGGACTCTGTTTCCTTAGATGCCTGAGAAGCCCAAAATGACCTGGTGGCACTCTGAGCATCCACCCTTGTGCCACCCTCTCACAGAAGCATTCTTTCCTGGGTGGTAAAACCTCCAGATCACCAGGGCCTGGAAACATGGGCAAAAGGCAAAAATCTCAAGGGCAGGTCATTGGAGATAGTTATGGGAGACGTCCTCTCCGTCCACAATCCCTCAGTTCCAGGATTACAGCACACAAGCCCAGGATGTTCAGCTGGCACGAGTGCAGCACAGTTCTGCAAGGCCTGCCACTTCTGGCTGATAAGGTACCTGGGAGGAGCTGAGAATCCTATGGCAACCAGACTCTTGCTTACCTTCATGTGCAGAGAAGTGAGTTCTCTGCAGCCTCACTTGGTTTGAAGCAGTGTCGTGTGGGATAGAAAGTATTGGGTAAATCTTTGGCTGGTATGGCTGGCAGAGGCATGGCAGTCCACAGTGTCTATTCTGGTGATAAATCACTCTTCCCCTGGAAGAAGGGGCCCAGTGGAATCAGCCTTCAGCAGGGAGCTGCCTGGTACCTAGAGGTGTGATGCTTGGCGTGGGTCACTGTGTTGGCAGTAGGACACTCAGCAGGCCCAGGAGGTCAGGGTGGCCATAGAGAGCAGGAGTATGTGTTTTCAAGGCCATTTGGTGCCCTTTCCCCTGGCACCATGGCCAGTGTGTCCTTAAGTCTTTTGAGCACGTACCAGGCTGCCTAGAGAAAGTGAATGACTGGGTATCCATAGAACAGCCCTTCCTGCCGCCTAGTTTGAAATATTCTCTTTTGCTGTAAAGGCCTCTGAAGAGCATGCATGTGGAATATGAGTATTTTCAGGCTCTGGTTCCATTTGGACCCATTGATATTGCTGTTTCTCAAACCTCTTTGTCACCTTGTTTCTTCCCGGTTCCTCCTCATGCAGCTAGGCCCTTAACCATTCCCGCCGAGATGTCAAATCCAGGCCACCTCTGCTGTGCGTGTGGCACCATGAGATGTTCCAGGGTTTGCCCACAGGGAGGATTTCCCTTTTCTGTCGTCTGCCCGACAACAGGATAGCTGGAGGGAAGTCGTGGCACTGAGGTGTGTGAGGGAAGCTGTGGAGAGTTTACTGTTGATGGAGTGTCCAGGATTTTCAGGGTGGGTAAGGCTGCTAAGGTCCAGTCTTGGAAGGCTTTATTGGTCATGCCAGAGCTTCTGGACTTTGTCCTATGGCCTGAGAAGGATTTTAAGTCCAGAAGGAAAATGATCAGATTTGCATTTTAGGTAGAATTTTTTCTGGCAGCAAGTCAGATTAGATTGTTTTAGTCTGGGGTAGAGCTGATGAAGGGTTAAGAGTTGGAGAAATTTTAAAAAGACCGAGGCGCAAATATTGGCAAAACTGGGTGACGAAAGAGGAAGAAGACATTCTGGGGTGATGAGGGATGGTGGGTAGTGAGGCTGTTTTCTGAAACGGGGAAGAGGAACAGGAACAGGTGCCATGAGGAGCAGAGAGAATTTGTTTAAAGCAGAAGCAAATGTGATAGTGACTTGTTGAAAGAATAATTAGCTGGAACCTCTGTCTGAGGGGGGAGTGGGGGTGTGTGCTTTCCCTCCTGAAGTGGTGCTTGGTGAGGAAGGGTGTGTTGGGAACCCCCTCTGCCTCAGCTGAGTGGCCCCTTCCCACACCTGCCTCATATCCAGACAACTAGGCTTGGGAGCTCCTGTCCGAGACGTGGTCCCTGGGAGGCCCGTCCTGGTCATATGCTCCTGATCCCTCCCAGGGCTGGGAGTTCTTCCCCGAAGCCAAGGGTGGTTTGAGAGAATCACTTACAGCTGCCTGGAACAATTTCTTCAATCTTTAAAGGAACCCAAGCAGCTAGATAGAAAGGGGTAAGGTTTCTATGAAAAGAATCGACAGCAGAGAGAACTCCAAACGAAAACCAGAACACGTTGTCCAAGTTAAATGCTCTGTGCCCCTGCAAACTGAAGAGACCTTGAGCTGTGCTGGCTTCCAAGGATGGCCACCCCTAATTTTTCCCAGACAGAAGAAAATGTCCTATCATTAAGGAGGAGTGCACTGTCCTCCCAAGCCACTCAGCCTCTGGTGCAGTGCTGGAGTTCTGCTCTGTGCCCACAACCTCCATCATCACAAAGACTTGTCAAGGAAGCCCTCAGATAACCCCTTTGTCCAAACGTTTCAAATCAACTTCTTCGCCTGCTCTCTGAAGGAAATGATTAACCACACACTGATAAATTATCATGAAGTTAGTCTGGCCATCTCAACAAGTGACAGTTAGCTAGCACAGAGGAGCTTGGCCTTGAGGGCTCCCAAGGTGTGTGCTGAGGGGACAGCCAGGCTGAGTATTCCTGACTTCCCAGAGCAACCACCCACAGCCCTGTAGGGGAATGGTAATCAAGCACTATAACTAGGCTAGAGAAAGGAACACCAGTGTGGACATTTTCATCTAAGAACACTTTATATATACTTCCCTCTCTACCCCCCAGAAAGAAAATTAGATGCCTTGGTCTTAACTTCTCCATTATAAGGATTATTTCCCAACCACAGTCCAAAAAGTATTATTACAGGGCAATTTTCTGCTCTTTAGATAGGCTGTCCAAAAATAGTAGAAGCTGTGTTTTCTCAGAAGTAAACTGGGACTCGTCTGTCCATCCACTGGAGAGGACATAAAACCCCAGCCTACTGAAGGAAATTGAAAAGGGACTTGCATGTTCTGATAAAAGGAAGAGCTTATGAAAGGAGACAGAAGGAGGAGCAAATATAAGAATGAGCCAGAGGTTAAAGTTTAGATTCTTTGTGGCATTTGACCTCGAGTTGTCACTGTTCTAAGTTTGGTTCCATCTTATTCGTTACAGACGGAAGGAAACACATTCTGCCCTTAACGGGGAGTGACCCAGGATGGCGTTGCCAGTGCACTGTGGTTGATCTAGCCAAACCCTGATACATGCATGGCATTTACTTTTGTCCCATTTCAGTGATTTCATCTGTAATTCAAATTTGTCCCCGTATAGTCACTTTAATTCACTCAGTGTCATTGTAAGAACATTGTTTTATCTCCTCCCCTTCTGGGTCCTGATTTAACAGCTAATTTTTAAAATGGAGGATATTAATAATTATTTTGACATGTTTTAGGTGGAATGCTTTTGGTTGCAAGTAACAGGTAACCTAATCACAGTGCTTAAATACATGGGGGTAATTTCTTCTCATGTGAAGGAGAAGTCCTGAGGCAGGTGGTTGCTGGTACAGTGGCTCCATGATGTTGGGTCTGACGGATCTGCATGGATTTCATTTGTTTCTTTTTTCTTTTATTGGCCTTTCCTTTATGGTGATAAGATGACTTTTCAAGCTCTACCCATCACACCTGCATTCTTGGCGAGAGGGAGGAGGAAGAGGCTGGTACCACAGCAACCCCCCTGGCAGATTTCTTGGGCCCCATTGTCAATGCTGGGTTCCCGGCCCATTCCCTTACCCCACCAAAAACCAGGGAAACGGGTTTCCATGATTGGCTTAAACTAGCTTTCATTCTCTAGCACCTAGGAAATTTCCTGCTCCAGAAAAACTTGAGATTCTTTTAAGCTAAGGGAAAAGAAACAGATTTTAAATAAGCAAACAGTAGTGTTTGCCGCAGGTCTTCAATGGCTAAGGCCAAAAAAGCCACAAATGAAATCAAAGAGTAATGGTCTCATTTTCTATCATGATAATGATTTTGTTTAAAATTATTACCACAATTTTAATAAGTACCAAAAAATGACCTTAATGAAGATGTGAGAATTTGGCAATATATTTTAGAAACCTTTGTGGTTTCAATATCCTTTGATCCATGGATTTCATTGACAAGAATCTATTCTAAGGAAACAATTGTAACTGGGTATAAAGATTTCACTACAAAGATTGCAACCTCATTTATAACAGAAAAAAAAGCCCTAATATCCAGTAGTAGGAAATTAGTTAAACTGCGGTGTATCCTTCAGGGTAATATGTAGCGATCAAGATGTGTAGTAGAGGCTGGGCGTGGTGGCTCACGCCTGTAATCCTAGCACTTTGGGAGACCGAGGCAGGTGAATCACCTGAGGTCAAGAGTTTGAGACCAGCCTGGCCAACATTGTGAAACCCTGTCTCCACTAAAAATACAAAAATTAGCCATGTGTGGGTGGCAGGCACCTGTAATCCCAGTTACTCAGAAGGCTGCAACAGGATCACTTGAACCTGGGAGGCAGAAGTTGCAGTGAACAAGATCACGCCACTGCACTCCAGCCTGGGCAACAGAGTGAGACTCTGTCTCAAAAAAAAAAAAAGGTGTAGTAGAAGATCATATAATTGCATGGAAGTATTATTATCGTATTGTTTATTTCAAAAGAGGCCATAAAATGAGATATATAATCTGTTTTAAAAGAAATGTAGGTAATGAATGCATATATACAGACAGAAATATATCAGAAGGTTATGTGGTTCTTATCTTGGATGATGGTGTTGCAGGCCAGGGGAGCTCATAAACTGGGGCTCCACCTGGGAAGGTTCTTGGCTTTGCCCAGGAGGGAACTGAGGGGTGAGTTGGTGGTAGAAGAAAATAGCTTTATTGAGGTGGCAGTGTTACAGCTCTGTGGCTGCTCCTGCAGAGCAGGGCTACCCTGTAGGCAGTGTGTCGAGAGTAGCAGCTGTGGGGCAGTTCTGTGGTCACATTTTTTACCTACTTTTAATTACATGCAAATTAAGGGGCAGGTTATTCAAACATTTCCAAAAAAAGGGTGGTAACTTCTAGGTCATTGCCAGGGAATGGGTAAACTGTCATGGCTCTGGTGAGCGCATTAGCCAGTCTACAATCTGGTCCAGAGTTGAGTCCTGCCTCCTACCTCAATGGGACCGTAGGTCTAAATATATATATAGCTGGGCACAGTGGCTCATGCCTGTAATCCCAGCACTTTGGGAGGCCAAGACAGGCGAATCACCTGAGGTCAGGAGTTTGAGACTAGCCTGGCCAACATGGTGAAGCCCCGTCTCTACTAAAAATACAAAATTAGCCAGGCGTGGTGGCGCATGCCTGTAATCTCAGCTACTCAGTAGGAGGCTGAGGCAGGAGAATCACCTGAGCCCGGGAGGTGGAGGTTGCAGTTAGCTGAGATTGCACCACTGCACTCCAGCCTGGGCGATAGAGCAAGATGCAGTCTCAAAAGGAAAAAAAAAAATATATATATATATATATATATATATATATATATATATATATATGTATGTAAAATAAATAAGTTATATATGTAACTTATGTAACTTAAAAGTTAAAAAATATGTATTTTTCCAGATCATCTTCCTCCTTCCACCCTCCACCCTCCAATAGGCCTCTGTGTGTGTTGTTCCTCTCTATATGTCCATGTGTTCTCATCATTTAGCTCCTACTTACAAGTGACAAATGGGATCTAATTAACCTAAAGAGATTCTGTACAGCAGAAGAGACTATCAGCAGAATAAACAGACAACCTACAGAATGGGAGAACATTTTTGCAACTATGCATCTGGCAAAGGTCTAATATCGAGCATCTATAAGGAACTTAAATTTACAACAACAACAACAAAAAAACACATTAAAAAGTGGGCAAAGGACGTGAACAGACACTTTTCAAAAGAAGACATACATGCAGCCAACAATCATATGAAAAAAATATTTTTTCTAAATTGTATTTTCCAAATTTACAAGCATATATGTTTTGTTTTTTTTTAACAATAAGGGGGAAATATTAGAAAATGCAAGACTTGGAGGGAGGTGATATTTCACCAAAGGACAATTACTAGACGGCTCTCATGACTGGCACTTCTGCTAGTTGGAGTCTTTGAGAGGAAGTTTCTCTCTGTAATTCTCCTAGGACCCACTGGATTGTTTCCAGTGTTCGTATTTGTAGACAATGCTGGAACTAACATCTTGGTATTGAGGGCCTTTTTTTCCCCCATATTCCCGATTATTTTTGCAGAATCATTTCCCAGAAGCAGTATTACTGGGTCAGTAGGTATGAATGTTTTTTTCACTAACGAGACATATTTCCAAATAGTTTCTCAGTGGGGCTGCACCAGTACACAACACTACCAGAAATACCTTGCCAGCACAGGGAATCTAATTGTCTTCAGGGTTTGCTCATTTCACAGGCAAACAATGGTACCTCATTATTTTGATTTGCATTTCCAACAAGGCTGAATAGTCTTTTTTATAAGTAGTTATTGCATTTTTTATTCCTGAATTTTGCCATTTATCTATTGGGCTTTTCATACTTTTCAGTTTGTACAAACTCTTGCCATACTAAAGAAAATAGCCCTTTTTCTGTTGTACTAACCTAGCTATAGATATTTTTCCAAGGCTGTTGTTTCCCTTCTGGTTTAGTTTTTTTTTTTTTTTTTCCTTTTATATTCAAAAGCTTTAAATTGTTATGTAGTGAAGTCTGTCACTTTTGTGGGTTTTTAAGAAATTTCTTCCAAGTTTAGAAGATTATCCACCCACCTCTCAAGCAAAAGCTTGATACATGCTCAGTTCTGTTTGCATCCAGATTTTTTTTCTTCAGGAGCATCCTGATTTTTTAAAGTTTTATTTTATTTTTCTTGCCCCTTTAACTCATCAGTAATTTATCATGCTACAGGGTTGTGGGATTTAAATTCATTTCTCTCAGTTTACTAAAGTTATCTCAATTATATGTTGAATAATCTTCCTCATTAATCTCTGATTCCCCCTTAGTCATAAGCTAATTTTTTATATCAAAGGTGAGGCCCATTTCTCACCCATTTGTTCTGTTCCATCATGCATCTACTAATACCACACCTTTAAAAATGATTATTTATTTAAAATGTATCTGATAGGATATATTAGTCCATTTTCACACTGCTGATAAAGATATACTCAAGACTGGGCAATTTACAAAAGAAAGAGGCTTATTGGATTTACAGTTCCACGTGGCCAGGAAGGCCTCACAATCATGGCGGAAGGTGAAAGGCACATCTCACATGGCAGCAGTTGAGAGAAGAGAGCTTATGTGGGGAAACTCATTTTTAAAACCATCAGATCTCCTGAGACTTATTCACTATCATAAGAACAGCACAGGAGAGACCCGCCCCGATGATTCAATTACCTCCCACCAGGTTCTTCCCATGACATGTGGGAATTGTGGGAGTTACAATTCAAGATGAGATTTGGGTGGAGACACAGAGCCAAACCATATCTTTCAATTCCCTCCCAAATCTCATGTCGTCACATTTCAAAACCAGTCATGCCTTCCCAACAGTCCCCCAAGGTCTTAACTCATTTCAGCATTAACTCAAAAGTCCACAGTCCTGTCTCATCTGAGACAAGGCAAGTCCCTTCTGCCTATGAGCCAGTAAAATAAAAAACAAGTTACTTCCTAGGTACAATGGGGGTACAGGCATTGGGTAAATACACCTGTTCCAAATGGGAGAAATTGACCAAAACAAAGGGGCTACAGGCCCCATGCAAGTCCAAAATCCATCAGGGCAGTCAAATCTTAAAGTTCCAAAATGATCTCCTTTGACTCCATGTCTCACATCCAGGTCACGCTGATGAAAGAGGTGAGCTCCCACGGTCTTGGGCAGCTCTGCCCCTGTGGCTTTGCAGGGTACAGCCTCTCTCCTGGCTGCTTTCATGGGCTGGCATTGAGTGTTTGTGGCTTTATCCAGGCGCATGGTGCAAACTGTTGGTTGATCTACCATTCTGGGGTCTGGAGAACAGTGGCCCTCTTATCACAGCTCCACTAGGCAGTGTCCCAGTGGGGACTCTGGGGGTGGCTTTGACCCCACATTTCCCTTCTGCACTGCCCTAGCAGAGGTTCTCCATGAGAGTCCCACCCCTGCATCAAACTTCTGCCTGGACATCCAGACGTTTCCATACATCCTCTGAAATAGGCAGAGGTTAGCAAACCTCAATTCTTGACTTCCGTGCACCTACAGGCCCAACACCACGTGGAAGCTGTCAAGGCTTTGGGCTTGCACCTTTGAAGCCATGGCCCAAGCTGTCCCTTGGCCCCTCCTAGTCACAGCTGGAGCAGCTGGGACGCAGGTCACCAAGTGTGTAAACTGCACACAGCATGGGAATCCTGCCAAAGCTTGGGGACACAGCCAAACCATATCATAGGGCTTATCCTACCTCATTATATTTTAAGCTTATTGTCTGAAATTTTCTCTTTAATTCTCACCTGTTTGGATGTAAACAAAATCTTTTTGTTAGATAGACTTGGAGCTCCTTTGAAGACAGGAACCAAGTCTTTTACATGATTTTTTTTTTCCTAAAGTGGGCAGGGCTGTGCAACCCTAGAACTTGTTCATTCACCGAACAAACTTATTTGCACATCCCTGCTTTCTACCAGGTATGGGAGGAGGGTGCAAAGAGGAAAGATGTGGACCCTGCCACAAAGGAGTTTGTGATAATGATGTTTTTCCTTAAGAGGTCCCCAAAAAGAAAAAGTGAGGGAGGCTTTGTTCATCCCTGCTGGACCTCACGTTTTAAGCAATAGGTAATGTGATTTTCCTCTGCCAGCAATGCAATAGTTAAATAGGAAGCCTCCCCAGCTGTGGCTTTATTGACAGGGCCTGCAACACAGGCCAGAACAGAAAGACTGACCTTTTCTGCTTACCCTAGGGTGCTGGGTTCACCTACATGTGTTACCTAGCAAAGTTTCCTAAAGCAGACCACTGTTGTCGGTATTGTAAAGATACTCAGAGGACAGCCTGTGCTCAGAAATAAATGAGTTCTCAATAAAACCTGCAGAATTGTTGGTAGCCTTGCGACTTGCTAGTTTTGTTTTGTCTGCAACCATATTTAGCTCTTACTTTGTAATATATACCAGCACTATCACAGGCTGTTCTCTGTTCGAACAATGAATTTGCTAATTAAAATTGGCCACCTTGTCAGTGACAATAAGCTAGTGAGTGATATGATTGTCCCAGGACTTGAAGAATTGTTTTATTATGGAACTATTAAGATATTAATAAAAAGTAGAGGGCATAGTATAATGAACACCCATATACACATGACCTAGATTTAACAGTTGTTAACATTTTATCACATATCTTCATCTCTTTTATTGTTGTTGAAGTACTTTAAACTGTAAGCATCAAGACATTTCATATGTAAATACTTAGTATTCATCTAGAGAAAAATGACATTAAAAGGTTTTGGATCTTTTCAGTATGGATTGTGAAGTTTTCCATGGATTTCTTTTGTGGTATAGCCAAATTTCATTTGCCATTTTTGTATTAGTTTGTTTTTAATACATCATCATCAAACTAGGTTCAGTAGCTTAGATATTGGTTCAGATCTGACCTTGCCAAGGGCTGTTTACTGGAACATACATCCTTATATTCATTTAATAGCAAATAAAATTCTTCTGGATTTATACAGAATGTATGGGCCTAAAATGGATGCAAAATAAATAAAGGTGGGTTCTGAATACCAGCCATGAATGAAGTTAATAAAAGCCTTAATAACTATATTTTGTGTTCAGTTTGCAGAGAAATTCCAGGAGGTGAAAGAAGCTGCCAAGATAGCCAAAGACAAGACGCAGGAGAAAATCGAGACCTCAAGTGATCATTCCCAAGTAAGACATTTGTCCATGAAGTAAATTTCAGTGGGGTTGGTGATGGGGACTCTTTGTTCCTTGTCACTTCTGGCCAGAAATAGGGAATTTTGACAGTAGGTCATTTTGAAGGCTTTTTCAATGATTAGCCTGATCACAGTGACATGTTTTTATGAGACTCTTGAATTTTTTAGGATGTGGTACTGTATTTCTGACAGAAAATGGTTGATGAGATTCGAGTTAATGCACATCCTGGCCCCGGAGAGACATTCTGTAGTCATTGTGTTTAAATGCCAGTGGCGAGACAGCATGTCTCCTGGCTGTGCTGGGAGGTGAGTTTCTATGTAGGGTACCTTGTGCCCACAAGAGAGAGACTTGATGTCAGATAGCCCTTGTGTTCATCTCCGGTTTTAACAGAGGTCAGGTGTAAGATGGTATTCCAACAGTTCTGTCTTAACAGAGGAGATCTGGCTTGACCAGGAATTGAATAGTCTGTCGAAAGTGTGATGATTGACTGAAAAGGACCTATTTTAACCTGAAATGAACACACCAGGTTCTTCAGACCCGCTTTCCTGATGTCTAGATTAGTATATGTGGTGGTGGGGGAAGTCTTGACCTAGTGACAGGGTTATATGTAGAAAGCTAGGGAAAGGGAGACTTCAGGAGAGAAGACTTAGGGGCAGGAGTAAGTGTGATGTACTAGCAAGGTAGCCGGGAGTCTGCCTGGTGGCAGCTGAGGCGTGCTGTGGGAGGCATGGGGGTGTGCTTGGAGAAACTGTGAAGACCTAGAATTCTTCATTAGTGGGTAATTTATTATTTATTAGCTATTTGTTTAATTATTCTTGGGTAGTTGGTGGACACTGGAAGTGTTTTGTGACTGTTGATTTGAATATCACCAGAGAGGGTCAGCTTGCTTGCAGATGGTAAGGCAGGCACGGAGGGACTGAGGGCAGAAAGATTGTTGAGGGGACTGTGAAGGAGAGAATGGCTGGGTCAGGAAAGCCCAGGGAGGGGGTCGCAAATGAGGACAGGGTGCAGGAAGAGAACCAGGAGGCCTGGGCATCTTGAGCAGTCAAGATCGATGCTCTAGACTTGACCATCAGCCTCACAGGGGCAGTAGCTGCAGCCTCAGGTACACAAAGAAGTAGTGGAGAGAGGAGGGCAGATGCTGGAGCCCTAGGAAATAGGCCCAGTTATGAAATGGGAGCCAGCAAAGAAGACAGGAAGGGAGAAATTCCAGCATCGCTGAACCCCAGGAGGGAGTACACCCAACATGTCGGTGCTCAGAGGAGGGAAGAGAATGCCGAGAGGGACCCTAGGTTTGTTAGCGCTATGGCTGACCCTTGGGACAGGAGATTTGGTGGTTCAGGATGTTTCACAAAGGCAGAACCTATGTCTACCTTGAGTTATCTTTCCAATACCTTGTTCTGGCCTCATCATACAAAATATACCCACATGGACCTATGGAAATGCATGTGAATTCAATTTCAGGTAGACAGGAACTTTCCTGAATCTTTCTAAATAATCTAAGATCTAAGTGATATCATTAATTTTGTATGCTAATTACTTGATTAATCTCTGAGGATCTATGAAATTCAGCATCTGAAATGGTCCGTGATCTAGAAAGTTTCTAATATACTATCTTTTTCAGAATACCACATAGTACAGTGATATCTTTGAGTTTGGTATCTGAGTTTCTCTATATTTTGTTTTAATATTTGCTCCCTCTCAAAAGTTTGTTTTATTTATTTGAGACGGGGTCTTGCTATGCTTCCCAGTCTGGCCTCGAGCCCCTGGGCTCAAGTAGCCCTCCTGCCTTGACCTCCCAGGTAGCTGGGACTACAGGCATAAGCTAAGTATTTTAAATCTTAAAAATACATGTATACGTAATAAGATGTTATTTAATGTATATGCATTATTTAGGAATGAGTTTTTGTTTCTAAGCTTTAGCTGTATTTACCCTTCCTGATATTTCCCCAGGTATAGAGGTTATTGTATGTATTTTTTTAATGCTGGGTACAGTAACTCACACCTGTAATCTCAGCGCTTTGGGAAGCTGAGGCCAGTGGACCTGAGCTCATGAGACCAGCCTGGGCAACATGGCGAAACCCCATCTCTATTTAAAGAAAAAAGGAAAGACTATTTTTTTGTTTTTTTGTTTGTTTATTTTTAAGACAGAGACTCACTCTGTTGCCCAGGCTGGAGTGCAGTGGCACGATCTCAGCTTGCTGCAACCTCTGCTTACTGCAACCTCTGCCTCCCAGGTTCAAGTGATTCTCCTCCCTCAGCCTCTCGAGTAGCTGGGATTACAGGCATGCGCCACCATGCCTGGATAATTTTTTTGTATTTAATAGAGACGGAGTTTCACCATGTTGGCCAGGCTGATCTCAAACTCCTGACCTCAGGTGATCTGCCTGCCTCAGCCTCCCATAGTGCTAGGATTACAGGCGTGAGCCACTGCACCCGGCCCTTGTATGCTTTTTAAAATTAGTAATCACACAATTACTTGGTTTCCTGAATCTCTTAGAATATGAACACTTTTAAGTTTTCCGAATAGTTGGATATTTAAGCAGCCTAATTACAAAAACACTTAATGTGTGGCTGTTTTGTGACTATAAATGTAATACATGTTTATTGTATAAAGGAAAAATATACTATACTATAAAGAAGGAAATAAAAATCGTCTACCTTCTCACCACTTGAAGATATTTTGTTAGTGTTTTGGTGTGTATCTTTCTAACATAGATTTCCAGCATATATTTTATATTATACCTTTCAACTTTATGTCATGATTATTCCTTTTCAAAACTGTTTTAATGACTGGACAGCATTCTAGTATTTGTATCACAGCTTATTCGGTTAACCTTCTATAATTCGGGACATCTGCATTTCTAATTTTTCACTAATATAAATAACACTGTGATGAACGTTCTTGCATGTCTTTGTGCATTTGGTGGTTTCTGCATAGCTTCTTGAAATGGAGATACTGGGTTAAAGGTATGGATGTTTTTAAAGCTTTTGATGCATACCACAAACTTAGCCTGCAGAAAATACCATTCTAACTCCCACCTGCAGTGAATAAGGCTTTTTCTTCCCACACCCTCATTAGTAAAGCTTTGTTAATTTGACAGATGAAAAGTCCTTCCTTCCTCCCTTCCTTCCTTCCTCCCTCTTTCTCCCTTTCTCTCTCTTTCTCCCTTTCTCTTTCTCCCTTTCTGTCTCTTTCTCTCTTTCTCTTTCTCTCTCTTCTATTTTCTATCTTTCTTTCTTTTTTGAGACAGAGTCTTGCTGTGTTGCCTAGGCTGGAGTGCAGTGGTGTGATCTCGGCTCACTGCAACCACCGCCACCCAGGTTCAAGGGATCCTCCCGCCTCAGCTTCCCCAATAGCTGGGATTACAGGCGCCTGCCACCACGCCTGGCTAATTTTTGTAATTTTAGTAGAGACACGGTTTCACCGTATTGGCCAGGCTGGTCTTGAACTATTGACCTCAAGTGATCTGCCTACCTTGGCCTCCCAAAGTGCTGAGATTACAGGTGTGAGCCACCATGCCTGGCCTTAATTTTGTATTCCTTTACTAGTGAGATTAAATATTTTTTATGTTTATCGATTGTATGCTTTTCTTCTTTTGTAAATATCAATTACCTACCCCTTTTTTAAGGTGTTCATCTTTTGTGGTATTGATTTTCAAGAGCTTTATTTTTTAAACACAAAAAAATTTTGAACATATGCAAAGCTAGGCATAATTGTATAATGGACCTTCCTGTACCCATAGTTCAGCTTTAACAATTAGGAAATGATGACCAATTGTTTATGCACCCACTCGTTCCCCCCCCCATATTTTAAAGCAAATCCCAGATGTTTAATTTCATCCATAAATAT
Organism: Theropithecus gelada; assembly: GCF_003255815.1. NCBI lineage: Eukaryota > Metazoa > Chordata > Mammalia > Primates > Cercopithecidae > Theropithecus > Theropithecus gelada. Next base: position 2,406,971 of record NC_037675.1, read on the forward strand.
TTCAGCATGTAGCTCTAAAAGTTGAGGACTCTAAGAGCTTGTCAATATAGGAAAGATATTAACTTTTTTTTTCTTTTTTTTATTTTGAGACAGAGTTTCCCTCTTGTTGCCCAGGCTGGAGTGCAGTGGCACAATCTCGGCTCACTGCAACCTCTGCCTCCTGAGTCCTGCCTCAGCCTCACAAGTAGCTGTGATTACAGGCACACACCACCATGCCTGGCCAATTTTTATATTTTTAGTAGAGATGGGGTTTCACTATGTTGGCCAGGCTGGTGTAAAACTCCTGGCCTCAGGAGATCTGCCTGCCTCAGCCTCCCAAAGTGCTGGGATTACAGGCGTGAGCCACTGCACCCAGCCAACATTTTGTTTTTCCTATGTGCTGCTGCATATATAAGGTTTTTGTTTCATATTCATTTTGTTTATGGCATTTTTTTTTTTGAAATTCAGAAATTGAAACTTGGATTTATACACCATTCTCGTCTAGTTCCTTCCTTTGCCCATGTGCTTATTTGAGGCTAAATAACATCTTTCTAAGGTCTTATCTAGCACCAGATGATATTCCACCTCTACATGGTATGACTTACGGAAAACACTTGAGCATATTCATAACGACACTTAGTAAGGGAGCTGGAAAACTTCAGGACCTGGTTCTTGTTTCTTTAATAAATGTGTTGATCTAACTCTCCATAGCCCCAAGATATTTAAGTTGTCTCCATTTCTAATATGTGCTTTTTCATTCCGTGTTTCTAACAGTCCCTCCTCCCTTGTGGCTTCTGCCCTGTGGTATTTCGGGAGACCAGGTCTCCAAGTTTGGTAGGTTTCTCCATAAGGCTTAAGTAAAAAGGCTCTGAGCACTGGCCCAGGTGTTCCCTTGTCAGTAAAGCACACAGACTTTGTGAACTCCATATGGTCTTTTCAGTGCCTTTTTCTTTGGTCTTGATAGTCTTGTTAGGTTTTGTTTTCTTTTTTTGTTTGTTTGTTTTCTTTTGTTTTTAAACTTGTTAGTCTTTGCTGCATTCTGGTTGGATGAGTTGGTTCATCCACACTCGTAAACAGTTTCTTATTATGCCTAACTTGCTGCCGATATGCGGGCAAGCAATAACGTGTGAAGATAATTCACTTTGGCCAGGAATCTGGGTGTGAAACCCCATCTTCTACTCAGGCATCCAGTGTCAATGGGACGGACGATGAAAAGGCCTCTCACACCGGTCCAGCCAACACGCACCTGAAGTCTGAAAATGATAAGCTGAAGATTGCCTTGACGCAGAGGTAAGGCTGTTTTAAAGTCCAGATCCTATTTTCTCCACCTTCAACACTTCCCTGGAAGCCTTTCTTGCTGGACAGGGTTTCAGGAAATTGAGAGAGAAAACTGGGACCGGCTTGGAGCATCCACTCTTGTCTCCTGGTGAAAGGAAGGCCAGCTGGTTTATGGCCCCGCTCTGGCCAACCACATCAGCATCCATTTGTGTGTGTGTGGGAAAGAGAGAGTGTGTGTGTGAGAGAGAGATTGTGTGTATGTAAATGTGTGGAGAGAGGGCGAATATGCATGGTGGTAGTGTCAGAGTATGTATGTTAGAGTGTGTGTGATTGTGTGAGTGTACATGTGTGGAGAGAGGGGGTGTGTGTGTGTGTGGATGCACCCCTGTGCTTGTGCTTTGTTTTGTTTTTGAGGAACCAAATTTGTCATTTATGTATCTATAAGATTGACTCTTGGCCAGGCATGGTGGCTCCTGCCTATAATCCCAACAGTTTGGGAGGCCAGGGCAGGCAGATCACTTGAGCCTAGAGTTTGAGACCAGCCTGGGTAACATGATGAAACCCTGTCTCTAGAAAAAATATTTTAAAAACTAGCCAGCTATGGTGGTGTTTACCTGTAGACCCAGCTACTCTAGAGGCTCAGTTGGGAGGATTGCTTGAGCCTGGGAGGTGGCAGAGGTTGCAGTGAGCTGATATTGCACCACCGCACTCCAGCCTGGGTGACAGAGTGAGACTCTTGTCTCAAAAAAAAAAAAAAAAAAAAAAAATTGAATGTCTGAGAAATGCATATGAAAACATAAACTATTAAAAATATGAAATCACACAAAACTTAGTCACCTATATACAAAAAAGTCGTGTGGAATATATATTTGAAGAAGAGATCCTTTACAATATGAACTAGAACCATAAACTCTATAGAAATAAACTTAAATATATAAGATCTATGTGAAGCAAACTTTAAAATGATTTCAATGTTTATAAACTAATTGTTTAATAAGTAGACATTCTGTTGGGAAGTGGCAAAAAGCCTTGATATTTTCAAAGTATCAATTTCTCCTAAATTGATCTATAAATGTAACACAATCCCCATAATGATATCAGTAAGATTTTAATTTACTGTATGAGCGGTGCTTATGATTTTGTATCTTGAGAATGTGGAGCATTCCACACAGGCTGGGCTGAACTTCGTGGTGTAGGGCGGTCCCATGAGCACACCCAGGGCTTTCTGCTCACCTGGCCAGCACGGTGGCACATGCCTGTAATCCCAATGCTTTGGGAGGCTGAGGTGGGCGGATCACTTGAGGTCAGGAGTTTGAGACCAGCCTGAGCCACATGGTGAAACCCCATCTCTATTAAAATACAAAAATTAACTGGGCACGGTGGTACATGCCTGTAAGCCCAGCTACTCAGGAGGCTGAGACAGGAGAATTACTTGAACCCGGGAGGCGGAGGTTGCAGTGAGCCAAGATCATGCCACTGCACTCCAGCCTGGTTGACAGAGCAAGACACTGTCTCAAAAAAAAAAAAAAAAAAATTGCTGTATCATCTTAGAAGCAGTCTTTGCTCAGGCTGCTATAACAAAATACCATGAACTGGGTGGCTTAAACAACAAATCTTTATTTCTCACAGTTCTAGGGGCTAGAAAGTCCAAGATTAAGGCACTGGCAGATCTGGTGTCTGGTGAGGGCCTACTTCCTAGTTCATAGACCACAGTCTTCTCCCTGTGTCTTCACAGGTGGGGAGAGGAGGTGAGCTCTCTGAGGACTCTTGTAAAGACCTGGATCCCATTCATAAGGACTCCATCCTTATGCCCTCACCTAATCCTAATTACCTCTCAACTTCGCCCCACCAGCCCCCCAGCTGCCCCACCTCCCCACCCCCATCTTCTAAGACCATCACATTAGAGGTAGGGTTTCAACATATGAATTTAGGGAGGTCTCAAGCATTCAGTCCATAAGAGAAGCTGTCATTTTGAAATTCCCCCCATTTTACAGTTGAGGAAACTGAATTCCAGGTGACAAAGTGACTCCTTGCCCAAGGTCACGTAGCTAGTAAACTTTCTATCACCTCAGAGGGCCCGTGTTCCACTCAAGGCTGCACTCACAGTCTCTTCGGGAGTCTACCAGAGGCAACCTGTCCCCTTCCCCAGCTAGAGCTGCCACAGGGTTGGCACCCACCTCTCCCACTCAGCTCGCCCAGCTGTGATCTGACCTAGGAATTCCAGAAAGCACATGTGACCCTTAGATCTAACCACCTCCCTTTGGACTGTGGCTCTTTGTCAGGTACTTCAAAGGGCAGAACCACAATCGGTCTCTTTTCTTACTCATCAGGCAATTGTGAGAGCTAGATTTGTTTATTTATTTATTTGTTTGTTTGGTTTTTTTATTTTTTTGAGGCAGAGTCTCTGTCACCCCAGCTGTAGTGCAGTGGTGTGATCATAGCTTATTGCAGCCTTGAACTCCTGGGCTTGAGTGATCCCCCTGCCTCAGCCTCCCAAGTAGCTGGGACTACAGGTGCCTGCCACCATGCCCAGCCAATTTTTTTGTATTTTTAGTAGAGGTGGGTTTTCACCATGTTGACCAGGATGGTCTCGATCTCTTGACCTCATGATCCGCCCGCCTCAGCCTCCCAAAGTGCTGGGATTACAGGTGTGAGCCACTGCACCTGGCCCCAGAATTGTGTTCTCTTCTAAGGTGATTTCAGAAAATAGACCACAGGATGACATGTCCACACCAGAGAGAGGAGCCAGTTCCTCCTGGACCTGGAACAGGGCAGCCACACCCACCTGCCAGCTCACTGTGGGGAGAGGGCGTGGGCCTCCCAAGGGTGTGCTGAGGGGTGGCGGAGTCGCCTTCCCCAGGTGGGCGGAGGCGCAGCCAGACGGGACAGCACCCACCCTGTCGTCACTGCCCGTCCCCATCCTGCAGCGCTGCCAACGTGAAGAAATGGGAGATCGAGCTGCAGACCCTGCGGGAGAGCAATGCCCGGCTGACCACAGCACTGCAGGAGTCGGCAGCCAGTGTGGAGCAGTGGAAGAGGCAGTTCTCCATCTGCCGCGACGAGAACGACCGGCTCCGCAACAAGGTAGGTGTGGTGGGCACAGTGAGCCCCAAGGCTAGCTGGCGTGGGCAGCAGGAGATGAGGGCACCCACAACCCTTTTTCTCCACCCCCAACTTTGCCCTTGCCCCATGGCTGGAGGAAGACTTGCTGCCTCTCCCACGGGAACATCCCTCCCCTTCCCTGCCTTTCTTAGTAGGAATTTAATCACATACATAATTGACCTTTTCTGTTTTTATTTTCTTTCTTTTCTTTTTTTTTTTTTTTGAGATGGAGTCTCGCTCTGTCGTGCAGGCTGGAGTGCAGTGGTGTGATCTCAGCTCACTACAGCCTCCTGTCTCCCAGGTTCAAGCAATTCTCCTGCCTCAGCCTCCCAAGTAGGTGGGGATTACAGGCGCCTGCCACCATGCCTGGCTAATTTTTGTATTTTTAGTAGAGACAGGGTTTCACCATGTTGACCAGGCTGGTCCCAAACTCCTGGCCTCAGGTGATCCACCCGCCTCAGCCTCTCAAAGTGCTGGGATTACAGGCGTGAACCACTGCGCCTGGCCAGACTCGTTACCTTTTCTGAACCAAGTTTTATAATTCCCCTTACTGAGGAGAAGATAAACTGGAGGTGTCAGCCTTGTCCCTCCCAGAGTTCCCTCCCTCAGCATTTCTGTGGTTCACTGACCCTCCATGGAGGAAGGGGACCCAGAGGGTAGGTGAGAAACAGACTTGGGAGATGGTGAGCTGCGCCTGCTTGGAAGTCCTGCTTCCATTCACATTATTATTTCTAAACATGTAAATTTGGAGTTGGGAAAAGGATTGTGGTGCTTGAGGCATGAGGAGGGTGGACAGGTGCTGACCTGTCGTACGCCCTCTACTCTCCGATCCTGGCATTTTTATTTGTTTGAAAATGCACCTGTAACCTTCCCTGTCATTAGTCACACTCCAGTTCATATGGTGCTTTTGGGGTGGCCAGAGATCCCCCATTGAGGTCTTGAGGTTTCTCTGCTAACCTTGTTTTGATGGTGATTAATCCTTCTGCTATAAACACATAGGCTTTGGAGTATGCTCCATCAGTGCAGGGTTTTAGGGGGACAGGTCCCATTTAGATTGGTGTTCACTTCCCCTTGACCCCTTTTATGCCCTGCCCTGCCCAAGATGGAGGGCCCCTGCATCCCAGCCCTTGATCACACTGTCTTACTTTCATGCTAATGCCACATAAAAGTGTCTCGTGTCATTTTTTCATCTTGGTGCTGAAAGTGCTGACAGTTGGGCACCAGGCCAATTGCTGACTTTGCACGTTCCCACCCCAGGCCTGGCAGATCTGCCTGCCAGAGGGATCGATTGCCCTTTCTTGCATTTTCAAGAAAAGCTGAGTTTCTCACTTTGGTCTCAGTCTGATAGCCAGCAGCAGTGCGGGGGGAGTGGAGGAAGATCATCACACACAACTCGCTCCCTTGGAGGAGTGTCGACCTCCCTGGGTGGGACATGTCACCAGCTTGCCTCCCAGGGTTGGAGGCGGAAGTTGGTGTGGTCTCCAGCGGCAGCAGGGGCTGGGAGTTCAGACCCCAAGACTTGGTGCAGGCTGCCTCTGGGAAGTGTCCTGGGTGCCCTTCATATCAAGGACTACTGCTGCCTGTTCGGGGGGACTTCATCACTACAGTGCTTTTGTGTTGCATGGGGGGTCCACGCCTGCTATCCACTCTGCACACACATTTTGGCCCCCAGCATCCAATGGCAGTGTGAGAGTGTCAGGCCCTTGCACCCCTGTTCCACACAGGTAACCGTTTTGAGGGGTCAGCCTTGGGAAGGACGGAAAGATGCAATCTGGGGATTTGCCGTTCAGCCTCAGGGAAGAGGCCCACAGGCCAGACCCCTTCCATGTGCATCCCCAGGGGAAGGTCACCTTGATTTATAATGTTCGAAATGTCATTGCTTCCCTTTTTGGCAGCCACTGTACCATGAGTTGCTTGGTTTTCTACCCTGCTGGCTTAAACCATTGAGATGAAACAGAATAATGCAGGACATGATTACAGTGGTGTAACAATCATTCTGGGGAAAAGCACATCAATCCAGGGACACCTGGCCCTTGCTTGTGATGGATCCTTAAAGCAAATCTGAATCTACTTCCTCACAGTTATGAGAGGAAACCAGAAGCCCAGAGCATCTTGAAGGCGGGTTTTTTTACTTATTTGGCTCTGCCGATAAGATGCCTCTGTAAGGCATCATGTGCAAAGCAGGTCCCATGCAAGCGGTGCAGGCAGCCCCATGATGGAGCTGCATGGGGTTTGTTCATAGCCACAAAGAAAAACTCATAAGTGGATTAGGTTAGGGTTTATTTTAAAAGAAAACAGAAGTGTAGCTGTGGTGATCTCTTGCTTAATGACTAACGTAAACTGGCGCCCCTGCTTTCCTGTATGGTGTGTACTGAAGATTGATGAGCTGGAAGAACAATGCAGTGAGATCAACAGAGAGAAGGAGAAGAACACACAACTGAAGAGGAGGATCGAGGAGCTGGAGGCAGAGCTCCGAGAAAAGGAGACAGTGAGTAATGGTGCTCTGAGCAGGGCCCCTTGGTGTCCTCTTGGCCTTGCGGGGTGGCACACAGCAGGTGTGCTGGGGCATATGACTGGCCCTGGCAGCTGCCTGGATAGCAGCATGGAGAGAGAGCTGGGAGCCACACCAGGGTGCGGACAGGCCAGAGCAAAGGCCTCCCCATGACCTCTGCCGCCTCCCTGTCATCCCTATTCTATAGCCGGTCATGCAGATTCACAAGGGAGTTGAACATTTCACAAGACACTCAGACACGCTTGTCATCTGTCCTCAGAAGTTGAGTTTTGCTGCCAAATGAATGCCGCTAGAGAACCATGATGTAATCACTTATTTTTTTAAAAAAAAATTTAAAATTTATTTATTTTATTTAAGATGGAGCCTCATTATGTTGCCCAGGCTGGTCTTGAACTGGGCTCAAGCAATCTGCCCACCTCAGCCTCCTGCGTAACTGGGACTATAGACACACGCCACCATGCCTGGCCTACAGTCATTTATTTTCTAGGGGTCAGACAGTTAAGTGTGCACATGTTGGAGGCTGTGTGCACATTACCAAACTCTCTAGACCTCACTTTCTCCACTTATAAAACAGAAATCGGAAAAACATCTGCCTTGTTGTGCTGTGTACAGACTTCACATGACAAGGCGTGTGACACACTTCGCCCATGGAATTCCCTGAGTTGAAGTATTCACGTGGTCGCTATCACTGTCTATGCAAACAGAACAGGTTCCCGAAGCGGCTTCCATGAGTGTGCACACATTGGTGATTTTCAAGAATATATTTTATCTGACTTGCTTTCATGTTCTATCTCAAATTTTTTTCATGTAGGAGCTGAAAGATCTCCGAAAACAAAGTGAAATCATACCTCAGCTCATGTCAGAGTGCGAATATGTCTCTGAGAAGCTAGAGGTACGTGGGTGGGGGGCACAGCCATCCTGGCTCAGACGAGAAGGCACAAATGTCATGGTACTCATTTTCCTGCTTCCCGTCACTTTCACACTGAGAATGCTGAAGGAGAGATTTTCTATTCACAAAAAGCTGGCGGTAACTGCAGGCCAGATGGTACCGCATCCACACCTGCCCTTGGGGCAGACTCGGCAGCATTTGTCTTTTGGTTTTTCCAGTTCTGTGAAGGTTCCTGTGCATCACCACAGCGTAGACGACTGTTTCCTTGCAGAACCCCGGTGGGAGTGAGGAGCGGGGGTGGTGGCCTGAGAGCCCACGGTCAGGGTGTGGGGCCACCTCAGCCACTCCCCTGCCAGTGACCTTGGGCACTGACCTTGGGCAGGCCTTCCTCCCTAGGCTCAGATTTCTGATCACTAAAATGAGGATTTTCAGGGCCTCCTCCCCCTCAGAGGGCCTCCTCCCTGCAGGCCCTCTGATATATACACGGTGCTTCATATAGTTACACGACCCTGGAATTGGTAACTGGTTCCTGTGCACATGTTCAGAAAAGTCTCTGTTTATGCCCTCAACATAAAGCTCTTATCTGATATGAAGAATGCAAGGCTTATGGCTCATTTAAGGACTCACAGCTGTCCTGTCTTTGGGAACCTGCATGTGATTCACCTAGATGTGTCTCTATAGGCTTGTGGGGCCCAGCGCCACAGACCATCTCCATGGTAACAGCATCAAAGGGTGCACAGACTGGCTGTCCCTGAGTCAATGGCATGGCCAGTCCTTCCTCACCGAGGGCCAGAGGCTGGCCTGGGACTGAGGAGGCCACGCCTCTCTGTGGGACCAGGGGAATGAGCCACTCTCCCATCTCTTCTGTCTCTCAGGATGGAACTGAAATGTGGTCTCTGCTAGCCACTCAGACGGGGATTTCAGACTTTCCCTGCTGGGCCCTGTGTGGGGTCTCCCTCAGGCAGGACTCTGCGTTCTGCCTGCTTTGTTGGGTCTTGGGTTTTCGGGCCGGGTGTCGGTCCCTCAGTGGGAGAGCAGGCAGGAAAGGAGGAGGTCACTGAAGTGCCTGCCGCTTCCCTTCTGATGTCTTGGTCACAGGCTTGTGTGCTGGGGTAGCATGTCTCTAGGGAGCTTAGGCCCTTGCCCAGGCCCTCAGGTTGGATGGAGAATGGTTGGTTCAGCTGTAGCAGGTTTTGAAGGACGACTCTCATCACTCAATTTTCCAGACCCTTCTCCCTTTTGCTTTGCCAGGCGGCAGAGAGAGACAATCAAAACCTGGAAGACAAAGTGCGTTCCTTAAAGACAGACATTGAGGAGAGCAAATACCGACAGCGCCACCTGAAGGTGGAGTTGAAGAGCTTCCTGGAGGTGCTGGATGGGAAGATTGACGACCTGCATGACTTCCGCCGAGGCCTCTCCAAGCTGGGCACCGATAACTAGGGCTGGCCGAGGCCCAGGCCCCGCCTGTGAGTCCCAAGCGTGTGTGCGAGACCAGATAGCTCTAGGACGTTCTTCTGTGTGCATTGCTTCTGTAAATGCAGGCGCAGTTTGTCGTGTTTCCAAACCAGTTGTGCCGTCCACTCCTTTCCAGAATAGAAATCTCCTCTCGCTTCTCTGGCCTTGTGAGGTTGTGGACAACTGGAAGATTCTGACTCAGGAATCCAGAACTAGGTCTACCTTCAACATTTACGCAGTCAGGGCAGGGATGTTTATATCTTTCATAAGGGCTGTTGCAACCACATGAACTGAAAAAATGCATTTTCTAATCCAAATATTGATATTCTTTACACCAGGCCATCAGGCTCCTTTTATCAAATAGCATTCAGAGTATTTGAATGTGCATCAGGCACCAGCCCCGGGGGGCACAGAGAGAACAACATTCCTCTCCATCAACATCGAGAGGCTTTATTTAAAACAACTGTTCAGTGGAAACTTATTGAGAGATGGAAAACAAGCTTTTGGTGGGTGCATTTTCTGACCCGGGAGTCGCCTGCAGCCACAATACTGCCCCTGCCCCCCAGTTTGTATGGTTGCGACAGTGTTCCTTTTCTTGGTTTTAATTTCTGAGCAGATGATTGTGCTGTGGGAACAGCACACAGTGAGGGTGCCTAGCACAATGCCTGGCACTAAGTAGGTGCTTAATAAATGTTTGTTCTACTAAATGTGTACACAGAATTTAGTGTTTTAATCAAACCCCACAGCAGAGCTGGGACCCTGTTGAATGATGCACCATCTTTGCTGTGCTGGGTAGTTATCAGACATGACTGTCCGGTCAAACCCAAGCTGGGGCTTGGGTGACCCTGGGGCAGGGAGGGAGAAGGGGAAGCTGCAGGAGCTGGTCTCAGGCCCCTGGAGCCCATCCGTGATGCTCTGCCCCTGGGGCTCTCCGACTCTCGAATCACCTTCTCCCCTAGGAATGGTGACCCAGGGATTCCAGGTATAGGGGCTGCCCAGGGCTTGGGACCTAGGGTGGGATTGTTTTAAGGGTCTGGACAATTGAGAAGAAATTGCAGGCAATCGGGGGGAGAAAGCAGCTCAGCTGACAAGCCGTGTCCCTCATGACAGAGGTGTTCCACCCGGCTCTGCCTCCTGCCTTTCTTGGTTTCTCCTAGGGAAGGAACTGCAGCCATAAACCTCTCCTCTCTCACAGAGCTGCTCAGTGGGGCCAGCGGGCCTGTGGGTGCTGCTGGCATCCTGCCCTGGGAGATTGCCGGTGTGTGGCAAGATGTTTTGAATCCCTGGCCCCACACATCTCTATATGCCTTAGGCAGGGGGGAGGCTTTGGTGCCCCCTTACCCCTTTGAGAACCACCTAAGAGGACTACTCCTTCTAGAAACCTTCTCCCATGGACACAGTTAGAGTTTCTCCCTGCTGAATTTGGATTAATAAATAAACAACCCGAGGAGGGAGGGAGATGGGGTCTGCACACAGGTGCCCCGGGCCCCAAGGTGAACACATGAGTCCTCCTGCTTTCCTTCCCTTTCCCTCACTGAGACGCCTCTCTGAGCCAGGGAGTCTTGTTTGGGATGCGGACAGAAGGGAAGGCTGGGGATCTGGAGCACCAAGGCACTTTTAGAGGAGCCCCCGCAGGGTAAGTGGGGGCTTTGGTTGAGTACACAGGGCTCTTGGCAGACAGGAAGTGGAAAGTGTGGCCAGCCCTGTTTGTGATTTGGGGTAGTCAGCTGCTGGCCCTGCCCTTTCTCCAGAGCTCCAGATGGCTCTCAGGACAGTTGGTAGCACTTCCCTACTGGCTGCACTAGGAGACAGAGAGCCGAGCTGGCTGTGAGTCAGCCCCGTGGCCCAGCAGCAGGATGAGGGGATTCTCAAGCCAGCCTGGTCCTCTTAGCAGCAGGCTGGGTGTGTGGCTGTGCGGAAGTGGTGGACACTAGGTTCTAAACACCCTCCACTTGGGTCTTCAGCTGACCTCTGCCTCTATCAGGTGACTTATGAATCTAGAAAGAGCCCTCTTGACTGACAAGAGAATGCTCAGGTGACACGTGCACAGAGTAGTTACCAAAGCCACTTGTGCATTCTGATAGCAGTGACTTTAGAAAACTCCGGAAATGGAGGTGTAGAAAATGTTGGAAGAGCCATTTCCACAGTGGGCTGCTGTGCAGTCGAGACCCATGATCCCAGCTCACCAACCACTGAAGAGTGTGGTGAGCATCCTGTGGGCAGCAGGTAAGGAACTTGGATTCCTCCTGCTGTGTGTCCAGCTCTACAGCTGTTGCAGCCCCGGAGCTAAGAGTAGTAGGCACTCCCTTAAAGGGAAAGGTAAGTTGGGCTTGGCCGTGAAAGCACAACAGCTTTTACAAAAGCACTGAACTTTTACATTCCTTCTGCTTTTCTCTGAAGATCTTAGTGTCTCTTCATTTACTTTCTTTTAAAATAATGGCCCTGGAGCAACCTGGACGGTGCTCCCTTGAGCTGGTGTGACGTGCCCTCGTTTATACAGACATGCAGCTCAGTCTCAGTACTGTTGTCATAACCTTACACCAGAAGCAGGCAGAACGTAAGCCATTCACTCCGTGAGCATCGCAGCCGCTTGTGCTGCCTGGAAGGTGCAGGGCCAGGACTGCATTTTCAGTTTGCAAATGAGGTCTCCTGATTTTGGCGTTTCCAAGACTGGCTGCTATACCTTGATATGCTTTCCTTCTGCCTCCATGAAACCTGGTGTCTAAAAGAGATCCACTAAAACTTGGAACCCTTCAACCAAGAGGACATTTAAAAATAACCTTTCATTCCAGTCAAGACCCAGCTGGATGCATTTTAAAGTTGGGAGTGGTGAGGAAGCCTTCCTAGTGCGGCCTGGGGAATGTAAAACCAACAGAGCGACAGGTTGGGACAGTGTGGTCAGGCCTTGGAGGGAAAGAGAACCAGTATCCACACAAGACATCGAACTTGTGTGGCCCCTCAGTTTCATCTCTCCTGCCTGCCATCACATTAGACTTTAATTGGGTAAGAGAACAGGGCAGAGCCTGTCACCTGCATTTTGCAGACGGGAAGTAGAGACAGAAAGTGACACGCCCAGGGTCACCCAGTGGTGACCAGCAGCGTGGACTCTGCATTCGGGTCTCCCAGACCTTGATGCAGTATCTTTTGAGCCATGCCACTCTAGTCCCTTTGGTGACCCGTGGGTGCCAAGAGAAAATAATTCTCTTATATCTTGATAAGAGCATATTACAATTATATTATTTTAATATGTGTCCACAGCAAAGGACAGTTTACAAAGATGTGAATCTGAATGACATCTAGGAATGTTCATTATAAACAATAAGTTCAACTTTCAAATGATTCTGGTTTTGTAGGAATCTTTCCAAGAAAGTTGGTTAAAATGATGTGTCTGCCTGTGAGGCCAGTTCTATGGAAAACAAACACACCCCGAGTTCTTTATTGATGGCTTTAGTGGAGGCAGAGCAGTACGTTCAAAACAAGTGGGAGGCCCTGAGATCGCAGGAATGGAAACAGAGTTCTGGCTGGGGGTGGCCTGTCCACTGCCCACCCCTTCCTGGAGATGCACTCCTTTCTGGCTTTCTGGGGAGGGAGCAACCTTGCTCAGTGGTGGGAGCAGCTTGAATGGGACCTAATCAACACCCAGGAAGACTGTGCACAGAGGGCAGTTGGTCTCTAGCCTTCATGGTGGTGGTGGGCAGCCGCCTGCTTGATGTAGACTACGTTTGATGCAAAACATCAAGTAAAGGGTGGAGCATAATACAGTGAATATGCCTCCCAGAAACATCATCATCGGCCCATTTTAACAGGGCTCTTTATCTTTAGAAAAGTCTCCTTCTCTATAGAAACCAGGGACAATTTTGGATGAGAGCCAACCACAGGACATGCTGGGGACCTTATGGGGGGACCTCACGTGTGGCCAGGTGCACCTTTGGGAAGAAGGCAGATGTGATGTGACTTAGCACAGGCACTCGAAAGAGGGAGCCAGCCACTGGTCTTTGCTAATATCCAGAAGCGGATTGTTTGTTCCATTCATCTTTCTAGAAGTTAAATTATTTCATTGCCTTGAGACGTCACTAGATTTTGAAGCACTTGCAAACTAGAAGCTTGCAAGATCAATGTCCATATATATTTTTAAATGATATGCATGGTTTAAAAGGACCCTAATTTCTGAGTACATGGCTTCCCCAAAGAAACAGTATATATTCTGGAGATGATGGGGGTTTCGGCATGGAGAGGGACTCCTGTCTAGTCTAGAAATGTGTGTTACTTACATGTCTCTTCCATGTACCTATCTCAAGAATATTTCTAGTTTGGCTTTAAACACTACCCAGGCAGGAAGGTGGCTTTGGTAAGAATTTTGAACTGGATGAAATGTTCTAGTGAACTTAGGACAGCGTGCGTGTGCTTGTGTGTGTGTGTGTGTGTGTGTGTGTGTGTGTGTGAAGAAATAGCAAAAGGGGAAGTGGGAGAAACAGTAAGGAAGAGTTTTCAATTAAAAATATATATATGTCTAAGAGGAGACTTTATTTTCTGTTTCTGGTGGTGATGTTCTATGTTCTGGAATCCATTTCCCAGAAGAAGAGTTTGTAGGTCTTTGGTTTGAAGTGGAATTGTGCAGTGCCCTACTCTCTTTGACAGTGCACAGTCTTGCGGCAAAGTGGTCTCCCAGGCCCCAGAGACCCCCCGGGCACCTGGCAGGAGCCGACAAACCACGGCAGAGTCCCAAGTGGTGTGTGTTTTGGCGAGTGATGGGCAGGACTGATGATTCACAGCTGTGGGGCTGTGCTATTGTTTTTACCCTCTTGTACTGCTTTTAATAAAAGTCTCGACTTTACATCAGTTGTGAGAGCAGCGTCTTACGATGTGACAGGCAAGAAGACATTCCCCGCATCAAATGTAAGAGTTTAGTTTAATGATAAGAGTGGAGTGGATAAGTGAATTCTCCCAAGAGTACTGTTTTTTGTTTCCCTTTTAAAATGCTTTTGTGGTACATAAATAATATAATACTTTTTTTAAAGAAATTCCAGATGAGTAAAAAAAAAAAAAAATCACCTGTTATTATACCATCTGATTATAACCACTGTTAACATTTCCGTTTTTATCTTTTCAGACTTTTTTCTATGCATATGTGTGTTTTATTACTTTTTCCATGAAATATAATCATGTTATACATACTGTTTTATAACTTTTATCCCTTTTAATGCTATATTGTGAATGGATTTCTGTATCAGTAAATATGTAATTACATTATTTTTAACCTCTATGTAGGCTGTACCTTGGATACTTAAGTTGTTTCAATTTTTTACTGTTGTAGTGAAGGACATAATGAAGTTCTTCTAACATCCTTGTGAACTTTTCAGAATATTTACTTAGGATAATTTTCTGAAGTTATTACTGGCTCAAAAGTACACACCTCCCTATCTGTGGCTCCTTTCCTTCTGAGGCATATGGGACTTTACCCTCCAACCCCCTTGTACTCATTCAGGGTCCTATGACTAATTCTGGCCAATGAAATGTGAGCAGAGGTGAGATATGAAGCTCCAGGCAGAGACTGAAATGCCCATGGGCAGTTCCGCAGTGTCTGTCTTCCCTTCCCTGATGTCCCAAGGACAGAGCCTCTGTCAAGCCTGGATCCCTGAGTGACTACATGGAGCAGCCCCCTTCTCCCCTCATGTTACCCTCACCTGCCACCCTGCATGGACGTGTAGCATGAATAAAAAAAAATAAACCTTAGGTGTTAACCACTGGAATTTCAGGGTTAATTGGTTAACTGCAGCATAACATATCCTGTCCCAACAATTAAAAAGTATGCACATTTTTAGGACTTTTAATATGTGTTGCCTCAAATTGCTTCCAGAAAGACAGTCCCAAAGTATACTCCCACCTGCAGTGTGTGAGTGTGTACTGCTTCCTCTTTAACACCGGAGTTACCCTGGGGACAAAGAGCTAAAAAAAAATTTTTTTTTGTTAAAATGTGACTTAAGATGTTCACCAGTATCATTGATTTCTAAGAGGTTTATTTCATAAACATTGTAAAACAAGATTTTAAGTTGCATGTATGGCTTTTTTAAAACGTTTGACACTGCCGGGTGCGGTGGCTCAAGCCTGTAATCCCAGCACTTTGGGAGGCCGAGACGGGCGGATCACGAGGTCAGGAGATCGAGACCATCCTGGCTAACCTGGTGAAACCCCGTCTCTACTAAAAAATACAAAAAAAAAAAAAACTAGCCGGGCGAGGTGGCAGACGCCTGTAGTCCCAACTACTCGGGAGGCTGAGGCAGGAGAATGGTGTAAGCCTGGGAGGCGGAGCTTGCAGTGAGCTGAGATTGGGCCACTGCACTCCAGCCTGGGCAACAGAGCGAGACTCCGTCTCAAAAAAAATAAATAAAACGTTTGACATAAAAAAAACACCTTTTAGTCAAGTTTATCTGTTACTTTTTTTTTTTTTTAATGGTTACTACCTATGCTGTCATGCTTATGCAGATCTTTCCAATTCTTTTTTTTTTTTTTTTGAGATGGTCCACCCTGTCCCCCAGGCTGGAGTGCAGTGGCGTGAGCTCAGCTCACTGCAACCTGCGCCTCCCGGGTTCAAGCGATTCTCGTGTCTCAACCTCCCGAGTAGCTGGGACTACAAGTGCATGCCACCATGCCCGGGTAACTTTTTGTATTTTTAGTAGAGATGGGTTTCGCCATGTTGCCCAGGCTGGTCTCCAACTCCTGAGCTCAGGCAATCCACACGCCTCAGCTTCCCAAAGTGCTGGGATTACAGGTGTGAGCCACCAAGCCCGGCGAGGTCTTTCCAATTCTGATTGCAAGGTTGTATAAATATCCACCACTATCTTATTCTTGTACTTTTATTATTTCTTTCTAAACAGTTAATTCTCTGATCTGGCTGGGCGTGGTGGCTCACACCTGTAATCCTGGCACTTTGGGAGGTCGAGGTGGATGGATCATCTGAGGTCAAGAGTTCAAGACCAGCCTGGACAACATGGCAAAACCCCATCTCTACTAAAAATACAGTAACAAAAGAAAATTAGCCGGGTGTGGTGATGGGTGCCTGTAATCTCAGCTACTTGGGAGGCTGAGGCAGTGAACCCAGGAGGTGGAGGTTGCAGTGAGCTGAGATAGCACCACTACCCTCCAGCCTGGGTGACGGAGCGAGACTGTCCCAAAAAAAAAAAAAAAAAAAAAAAGCTTCCAAAAGACATTGAGATAATTTTGTAATGTTTAGAAAAATTAGAAATTGGATTGAGTAAAATTTACATATTTTACACAAGAGGACTAACATCTTTATAATATTTAACCTTTCATTTCAGTACATTTATAATGTTGTATGTCTCTCAGCCTATCTTTTCTAGTATAGGTGATTTTTGTAGTGTGGTTACTATTGTGTAAATGAGATCTTTTCCCACTACTTTAAAAAATGAAAATTTAAATCAATTGCTTTTATGACTTAAAACATTAAATAAAACTTATGTAAGTGTAAACATTATTTTAAAACATATGTAGAAAATTAAAGCCCCCCATAATTAAAATCCCTTTCCCCCAAGAAAAACAGTCAACAGTTGATGCATATTCATCAGTTTTTTCCTAAAGTATGTTTTAGCACTTTGACCATATGAGACAACCCTTCTGCTCTTAGCATTTTTCTCTTTGCAATAGATCTTCCTATGTCAGTACACATCAATCTACCTCATTCTTACCTCTGCATAAGAGAGTAGTGTGTGGTTGTATAATAGTTTAACTTGGCGATTGGTTATTTATTTTATAACTAGCCAGTTACTGAACTATTCTAAAGGTTTTGCTGTTGTTAATTTCTTTTGCCTTTTTCAGTTGGGTAATAATTCTGGGTAGGTTGATAATTTTATTCCCATGTTTGTAATCTTATTTCACTTTCTCAAATCATCACATTGACCGGTACTTTTAGAACAATGTTAAATAACACTTACATAATTCTGCTGATATTGTACATCATTTTATATATATTTTTTTTACTTAGAAGAGTGTTTCTCCAGAACTATAAATTTGACTCTTAGTGTAAAATAATCTTAATATTTGAATTATACATTAAGGTTATGCCCTCTATTTCTAGTTTGATGAAAATATTATTAGTAATGGATGTTGGGGTTTTATTTAATGGCTTTTTTCCACATCTGTCAAGATATCAACTGACTTTTCTCTATTATGACTTTAGATGAATCATTAATAGATTAGCTAATGTTAAGACATCTCTGCATTTCTATAAAAACCTGATATAGTCATAGTATATTATTCTTTTAATATATATCTCCTTTCAGTGTTAACAGTGGTTATTTATGATTGGTTGGTCCATAGATTTTTATTTTGTGTTTATTATCTGTACTTTCTGATTTTTCTACAAAGATCGTGTATTACTTGTATAATAAAAAATAAGAGCTTTAAATTGTGAAATTCTTCTGGATTTGGTTTTCTCATTTTATTATGGAATTTTTCATACCTAAATAAGATGAATAGTTGCGTGATTTTTTTTTTCTGCTTTGTCAGTTATTGGTGTTTGTTAACTTCTTAAAATTAAAAAGAACTTGGGAAGCTGTTTTTCTATGCCCTAGAAACATTTAAATATTTAGAATTTTTTGCTCTATTGAAGTTTTTATAACATGTATAAAACTGTCCAAATCTAGTGCCTCTTGGGAAATATGTTTTTTTTCCTTTTTTTCAATTTTTTTTCATACTCATTGGTTTCTTCAAACTTTATTTCTATTCTGTAAGTTTCTGGCAATTTAAATTTTCCTGGCTAAGCGTGGTGGCTCATTCCTATAATCCCAGCACTTCGGGAGGCCAAGCCAGGAGGATCGCTTGAGCCCAGGAGTTCGCAATCAGCCTGGGCAACATAGTGAGACCCTGTCTCTACTAAAAATTAGCTAGGCATGGTGGTGTGTGCCTGTAGTCCCAGCTACTCAGGAGGCTGAAGCAGTAGGATCACTTGAGCCCGGGAGGCCAAAGCTGCTGTGAGCACGCCTGGGACACAGAGCAAGACCCTTTCTCAAAAAAAATTTTTTTTAATTAAGTACATTTTCCTAAATAGTGATTCTGTTCTGATTTTCAGACTTGTTGGCCTGGAGTTGCAGTATTCGCTTCCTCATTCCCATGTTGTGTGTGCTTTCCCTTTTTGTTCTCATTAGTTTTTCCAGAATTAGTCTGTTTCACTGATCTTTTCAAATAACCAACTCTGAGATTTATATCTTAATTTACTATTTTACTATTTCATGATTCTTTTGGTTTTGTTCTTACTACTTTTTCCTTTATTATTTTCCCACCTTCTTAAGTTGCATGCCATTTTAACTTTTTCTTCCTTAATAAAAGACACAGTTACTAACATTGTAAGGTATGACTTTTCCTCTGAATACATCTTTATCCCTATCCCTTAAATTTATATTTAGTGTTCTAAGTTATAAATAATTTATAATTTCAGATTTGACTTTATTTTTTACTGGAGTTTTTTGAAGTTATACTTTTAAATTTCCAGGTAGTTTTATTTTGTGGTTGTTTTTAGCATTTCTTACAAACTTCTAGTTTTATTGCCTTGTCAAAGAGAGTATGGCCTGTACAATTTGTGCATTTTGGAGATCATGGATGTTTTCTTGAGACCTAATAAATTTTTAGTTTTAATACATATCCCCAGAAAACTGAAGAAGAAAGTATATTCTCTGAAGGTAACAAAATTCAATCAGATATATTCATTTGACCTTATAAAGTATAATATTATGAACCTTTAATTTTCATTTACTCGATTCATTAAGACTAAGAAAGACATGTTAGTCTCCTGTTATTGTATTTCTGTCTATTTCTTTTGTTTCTAACAGTTTTTGCTTTCTTTTTGATGTTATTTGGCAAATGATCTTTTTATATTTAAGGGAAAAAATATTTTCCTTTAAAGACTTGTATACCTTTGTGAATCTTATCTCATTTTGTTGTAATAGTTGTTTCTGTAGAAATACATAGTTCAGTAAAATATTTATGTCTGTTTTTAAGTCAACAGAAATCTTTCAGAAGTCCTTTGTATCTTAACAAGATACTTTGGAAGTTCTTGATCTTCCTAAGTAGGCTAATGTTCTTGCGGGCTACTCCTGAGCCAAAGCAAGAGTGGTAGTGTGGACTGAGGCGTATTAGGCTTTGGGTTTTTTTGAGTGTACCAATGTTTCTGGTTCCTGCTTTGGGGCAGCCCCATGCTTAGGGATGTTTAGGGGATGCCTGCCCTTCATCTGGCCATATTCTGCCTCAGTAGGGCCCACACAAAGGTAACCTAGGAGGCACTTTTCTTCTGTGGGGACTAGCCTTCTGAGAAGGCAGCAGAATGTAGCTTTGTGTGCCTGGCTATTGGGGTAAAAGCTAATCTGAGAGACTTACTCCACCAGAAAAGATTTTGTTTTTTTTCTGTAGAGTCAGAGTCCCGCCATGTTGCCTAGGCTGGTCCTGACTCCTGGGCTTAAATGATCCTTCTGCCTTGGCCTCCCATAGTGCCGGGATCGCAGGTGCAAGCCACCACACACAGCCCCCACCAGAAGAGGTTTTCCCAGAGCTGTTGGAACAGGCTATTCATGTGGCAAAGTCTATCAAACACAGAACCGGCTTTTTCCAAATGTGTAGGAGTGGTGAATCCCAGCCCTCAGCTCAAGAGTAAAAGAAATAGGACCTTCTCTATTTTCCTTCATTCAAGTGAGTGTTGATTTTTGAGCCCCTGTTCCACCAGGCTCATGCAATTTGACTCAGTCAGCCCCAGGACTCCCCTTTCTCCAGAGGAGAGTCCTTTACAGTTCTGGGGAGCTTATATATTCCAACATGTTAAGGGGAGAGGGGATCCACATCTGCTCAGATATTCCCGGTTCCTACCCTGCTGGATACCTCATGCCTCCATCCCATGCTTGGGACATAGGAATTAGCTGTTCTGTGCTGTAGGAATCTCCATGAAGCTGTACTTGGCCCTGACTGCCTGGGCCCTCCCTGTAGCCACGCCCTGTCTGGTGCCACAAAGACTTCATTTAACTTGAAGGGACTGCTAGATAAGCCAGACCTGTGTTTGCACAGGAGTCAAGACCACTGAGTGGAAATAATTCTGTGGCTGCCACCAAAGCTGTTTGCATTGCCGAGAGCTACAGTTCTACCCACTACTTCCCAACCGTGGCCCCACTGCGCCTGCCAGAGTTGTTACCATCTCTGTGCCCTTTCTCTTGCTTATTGCACAGTAGGTTACACAGTCTTGTGCTTCTCCCTCTTGCCATGTCATCTCTTCACTCCACCACTGCTCTGACCGGCCCATGCCTATGCTGTTCCCCGTACCCTCGAGGATCTCCTCCGTTTTCATGTTCCTCTAATGCAGAGCTGCCAGAGGCTTCTTCCTAAAGCATGGGGCAGATGAGGTCCTAGGACACCACAGGCTCTTTCCCTACCTGCCCAGGCCTTGCTGTGCACTCTCTCTGTGTTCTTGCTTACGCTGCCCCACTCCCTGGAATCCCTTTGCTGCTCCAACCCCATTCCTCTTTTAGGCCCCAAAGGCCCCAGCCCTCTGGATGAAACTGAACCACTACCAGGAAGAGGGACTTGTGCCTCTTCCATCACCCTTTTCATACTTACAGCTGTTAAATCATTCGTGTTTTCATTTAGCAAATATTTATTGTGCCCCCTTATGCCCAGGCCCTGGGAACACCACGGTGAAAAGACTATTACTTTCCCCAGATCTGCTCTGTTCCAGTGGAGGGGTGAGCTGCTGCATTGCAGGCATTCATGGAACTCAGCTGATGGGGGATTTTTGAGGCTCCCCCGCAAGGCAGAGCTCTCACAGGCAGCCAAGGACAGGGGCCAATGTGTACCCCGCTTCTCCAGACCTGGGATGACCTGGGCCATTCTGAAGACCTCATGAACACCACGCTTCAGGATCGATGACCCCAGGAGGAGCCTACGGTGGCTAAGTGTGCCTGCTTCACTGTTCCTGCGTCACCAGCCCACTCAGGTCCTTTGACTTTTGTGTAGTAGCATTTTTCTAAGGACAATCTGCAGAGCAGCTGCTTCAGAGCTATTTGTATTGCTGGCCCATCCCAGGAAAACCTCCTAGATGAGGACCCTTGCATTCTGGGCCTGGAAATCTTCATTCTAGAAAGCTCCTTTTACTAGACAGAATAATGGTCCCCAAAGATGTCCACATCCTAATCCCTGGAACCTTGTGGCTATGTTACTGTAGTTGGCAAAAGGGCCTTTCAGATGGAGAGATGATCCTGGATTATCTGGGTGGGCCCAGTCTAATCACACAAGTTCTCAGCAGCAGAGAACCTTTCCTTGGGTCAGAAAGAGATGTGATGATGGAAGAAGGGTCAGATATGATGCTGCTGGCACTGAAGGTGGAGGAAGGGGCCACAAGCCAAGGAACAGGGGCAACCTCCAGAAACCAAAAAGGGCAAGGAAATGGCTTCTCCCTGGAGCCTTTAGAAGAGAACAGAGCCCTGTCAACACCTTGATTTTAGCCCAGTGAGACCCATGTTGGACTTCTGACCTACAGAACTGTAAGATAAGAAATTTGTGTTTTAAGCAGCTACTTTTGTGGTGATTTGTTATGGCAGCAATAGAAAACCAATGCACTCTCATGCTTTTACATACCCTATGGTCTGAGAGCCTCTGCCCCATAAATTCACTCAACTACATGGGTTTCACATGCCATGTGGCCTTTAACCAATGACCTCCTCGTTCTGGCTGCTGTTACCACCTGCTTGATTCCCTGGTTCAAATTCTGAAGAGAGAGTGGATGAACAGATGAATACACAGGTCTGACTGGCCCCACTCATTGCTTTTCACTCCAGGACAATCCATAGGATTGGCTGTGCTAGAAGCAGATGCCAGTCGTCCTCTGGCCAGAGGGCCAGACTCCCAAGACAAGGTACATGGCCGTATAGGAGAGAGAGGTCAGAGAAGAGCTGGTGGAAAAGGCTGTGGGGTTGAGACCTAAGGATGGGCATGGGTTTGCCAGGACATGGAGGGTGCAGGGAGAATTCCAGACACTTACGCTTAAGAGAATAGGCCCTTCGGGGGCAGGCAGGAAGCAGTATGGTATTGCTGGACTAAAACCTGTGGCAGGGGCAGTGGCTGCCCAGGGGAGGCGGCCAGGTCTCTGAGGGTTTTGTCTGCCAGGCTGAGGGGCTGCCCTTACTGTGTGGGCTGGAGAGCCAGGGAAAGGTGAAGACTGGCAGTGCTTTGGAGGCCGATTGCAGAGATCTGAAGCTGGGCAACAGGAGACACTTGTCCCCACTTCCTTGGCTCTGAATTCCCTGAAGCCAAAGTCTGGATTGACTTCAAGGCCTGGCTGGAAAAGGGAGAAAGGAAGGAGAGAAGGTTCCAGAAGAGGAAGAGAAGTGTTGATACACAGAAGACACAACTGGGCCAGGAACTTTTATTGTGAGAACGTTCTTTTGAAAAGGATCCTTTTTCAAAGGCCTCTTGTGTTTGCAGCCCTTAGAAAGCGAATTCTGAGAATTATTTCAGCCTGATTAAGCTCGCTGGTATCTCAAAATACTGAAATATTATAATTACAAACAATAATAAAAAAATATGTAATTACAAACAATACCAAACTGCAAAATAAGCATAAGAAAAGTCCCACGAAGTTCTGATTTTGCTACTTTTTCAATTCCAAATTCTTTCCCTAGGAAGTTTGGTGCTGAGCCTGGCCTGTGGTGGGGAAGGAGGCCTGGGGCACAGCCACTGGACCTGCCTCTGGGATCTGGACCTGATGCCCAGCGAGTAGCCCACAGGTTGCGTCGCCCACAGGTTGCGTCCCCCACTGGAACACCCCTGGGAACCCGGGTGGGAGCAGCGGGTACAGGGGCCAGTGCAGAGTCGGGGCTTGGACCATCAGGCCTAGACCAGCACAGTGAGGCACATTCATTCATACACAGGAGTTGGATTTGCATTCTGAAAAGGTAGCACACATGACAGACCCGTGGGCAACCTGGCAGTGGCCGGGAAACCTGGCAGTGGCCATGCCACAGAGGGAGGCCCAGGCTGCAGCTGCTGAAAGGGACTCATGCCCCTCCTGGCTGTGCCAACTGAGGCCCCTCACGCTGCTGTGTGCCAGAGTTAGTTAAGAAGACACTGGAAGGCTGGGTGCGGTGGCTCACCCCTGTAATCCCAGCATTTGGGAGGCCAAGGTGGACGGATCACGAGGTCAAGAGATTAAGACCATCCTGCCAACATAGTGAAACCCTGTCTCTACTAAAAATACAAAAACTAGCTGGGCGTGGTGGCACACACTTGTAGTCCCTGCTACTCAGGAAGCTGAGGCAGGAGAATCACTTGAACCCAGGAGGCAGAGGTTACAGTGAGCTGAGATCATGCCACCGTACTACAGCCTGGTGACAGAGCAAGACTGTCTCAAAAAAATTTAAAAAAAAACAAAAAGACACTGGAAGTAGGAAGATTTCTGTTCTATATCAGGACTTTCTTTGGAAACGAGGTAGATTCCTTTTGTTCTGTGGAAACCCAGGATTAACATCACCTGAGTGAGGGTGACAAGGTTAGTGAGGAT
The DNA here is from genome assembly GCF_003255815.1 of Theropithecus gelada. Taxonomy (NCBI): domain Eukaryota; kingdom Metazoa; phylum Chordata; class Mammalia; order Primates; family Cercopithecidae; genus Theropithecus; species Theropithecus gelada. The sequence goes on from NC_037675.1 coordinate 2,430,734, forward strand.
GCTTGCACAGTCTGAGAAATGAATGGACTGTTTTGCATCAGTCCCTTCCCCTTTACCAATTTTAAAAATTTAAGGGGGAGAAAATATTTCAGCATGAGACTGAAATATTTTCAGTTCCTGAGGAAAATAACACTATTCCTCCATCCTTAGTATTCACTTAAACAAATGTTTTGCTAAAACCTTATTAAAAACTTTAAGCCCACCCAGGCACGGAAGGCTTTGCTTTTACAGCAGCTAAGGTATGTTTTCATTACCCCATGAGTGATGCTAATGCATTGTAAATAGTTCTTTATTATGAGTTTATGTAGTGCTTGGTGCCTAAAATAAATTTCATTTAAATATTTAAAATAACTGCTGAATATAAGCAATTTATTCTGATTATTGATAAAATAACATTCACATTCAAACCTATAAATCTGAGAAATCACTATTCCATATACACAGGAGGCCACAGTCAGTAGTCTAATAGTGCTGCTTACCAGAGTAGTGTAAACTTCTTTCAGAATCAGGGAACAATTCTAGATCACCCATGGTGAGAAGTAAGTGCTCTTCTCTTAGGCCACCGACACTTCCGATTGGGTCTTGACATCCCACCTATGGGCTGGTGTGTGCAACTCTCATTTCTACTTCCCTCCCCAGTTTTAAGAGTCACTGCGTCACACAAAAGTTGCAGCATTGGCCAGGCACGGTGGCTCATGTCTGTAATCCCAACACTTTGGGAGGCCAAGGCAGGTGGATCACGATGTCAGGAGTTCAAGACCAGCCTGGCCAATGTGGTGAAACTCTGTCTCTACTAAATATACAAAAATTAGCCAGGCATGATGGCACGTGCCTGTAATCCCAGCTACTCAGGAGGCTGAGGCAGAGAATTGCTTGAACCCGGGAGGTGGAGCTTGCAGTGAGCCGAAATCGCACCACTGCACCCCAGCCTGGGCGACAGAGCGAGACTGTCTCAAAAAAACAAAAAGAAAAAAAAAAAAAGCTGCAGCATCCCACACAAGACCCTGCTGATCTTCTGGGCTGTTATGTGGCCCGTCTACCAGCACCCTGTTAGTGTGCTTTTCAATAGGTCTTAGCCTCACCCACTTTATTCAAGCCTACTGTGGCAGGTACCTTTGTCGAACTTGAGCCTAACCATCCCACTGGCCAGGGTCCTGCTCATCGCTGTCCTCCTCAGAGCCAGCAGACACCCTCTTGATTCTCTGGAGTGCGGCCTTGATGCTCCTCTCAAGGTCACTAGTGCGTCTGTTGCTAGTTGGTTTGCTGCTGAGGTTTTGGCCAAGATCAGGGTGAACTTTCTTCAGTTTGACCCCTTGCCTTATGGCAGCCAGAATGTGCTCATTGATTGAGGCGTGGGGAGGGCGCACCGTTGGCACTTCCACCTTCCGGAGAGGAGCTCTGCCATGCCTTAGGGAGGCCAACACTTCATCCATAGATCCTGAAATTGAGTAAGCAGAGCTAGTACCATCAAGAAAACACATTCCCTTCCCAGAACATTATTGCTATGAAATTGTTAAATCTCACATCAGTTAACACCATGACTTAAACAAACAATCACTTCGTTAAGCAAATGCCTTGATTACCTGCTAACAATAAGCCTCCTGGTTGAATCCAGGATAGCTGAATAGCTCATGTTTTAGCTTAACCACTTTTCTTTCTGCTAACTTCTTCAAATCCGTAGCCACTGACAGGAACAGGCATGCACAACTTTTGTTAGAATTACTGTTTTTCAAGACAAATGTGATCTGTCCCTCCCATCCTGAAGAGAGTTACGGAAGCCTGGGGTGGAATAGTCTCACCCACTGTACATGACCTCTGAAGGATACCTCTGAAGCTGTATCTCCTTCATTACCCTGTCCAGCTAAAAATCTTTTTAAAAAAATTTTATCCTGCTCAATTTAACTTCAGTCTTGGCTATTAGTCAGTGATGACTCATTCTATGACAATGAAGTGAGTAGGTTTCTACACATGAAAAGGCTTAAAATAAAACTTCAACCGGCAACTCAATGAACTGCCACCGGAGGGGTGGCACTGGCACATTTTTCTATATATAATGTGTTTAATTCCACCTACATTACCCTGAGGTGGCTTACATACTTTATTTTTGAGTATGTGAAATGCTGTCAAAACACAAATTAGATCAGAGCTTCAAGGTGTTAGTGAGGAGAAGCTATTTTTCACTCTGGCACCTGGAGACCCCTGAGAGGGTAAAATCTTTTATCGCCCACTGGAGACAGGCCTGACTGTGGCCACTCATTTAGAGATCTTCCAGGTAAGGCTTCAAGATTAATAATCAATTCTAGTTCAGGACTGAAAGGCCATGCTGTGGCTAACAAAAGGCTATTTTGCTTTGGATTTAAACCTATACCTCCTTATTACAATTTCCTTCTGGGGGTAATGAGACAGGTTTCACAATCAAGGGCATTCTCTGGTGCAAATTCACACTTTCTTTTTCTTTCCTGTGATTTAGCAGTGTTTGTGAGTTGAACAGAACTTCCCAAAACCATGTGCATTAAATCTGGGATGGGAATGTGGCACCCCACAAAGATCTACCCACTTCCAAAGTCTGATCTAGACACAGCCATGCAAACTCTTTACTTTTCGTTCACAGGACAGTTGTTGCAAACCCTATGGAAACAGGCCATTGGGTCTCCACCTAGTATTTGGACATTTTCATTTGTACCTGGTTCTAGGTACAGTGAAGCTCTGAACTCAGAATAGCCAGATTGCTCAATTAACCAGAATCAGTTTGGAACTGTTATATCATTCATAACACCTAATACAGTAACCTTGCACAGTTTAGGTGGAGGTGCTTAAGCATACTTTTAAAAACAAATTTACATAAATTTTGTTAGGATATTCTAAAGTGCACACACACACACACCAAAGCAATAGGCTCCAAGTCTAGGCAGATTCAGGCCATTCTCCTCAAAACTTAATGTCTAAAGCCATAATTCGAATTCTGAGAACTATAGCCCTATTAAAGAAATTGTCAAGAGCATTCAGTGTACTGCACTTGCCAAGACAAGTGGCCCACTTCTTTCTGATCCATTACACTTTAGAAAGACTTCCAACAGTAAGGGTTCCCAGTGTGCTAGTCAGTCTGCAAGAACAGCCTTCTGCATTCTGGCTAATATGCTTCTACAGTAATTTCCAACCAGTATTCTGCTTAAAATACAAAAACTGGATTCTGTAAAGGACTCAGAGATGCAACAGTAAGCATAGTTTAAAACCGTATTGAAAAGTATTCCAATGGCAGAAATCAAATACATACTGAAGTCTTAAGAAACTTCAAATAGGTTGATACTTTAACCACCTCAGAAATCCCAAGTCATGTGATCATTAAATGTATAGAGATGGTTTCTTCAAACTGAATTAACATTTATGAAACCAGATTTAGGCAATACTATACTAACTTTGCAATGAAAGAATAATGATACTCAAGGCAGCGAATACTGGAATATTTTAAGGCTACAGAGAATTATAAAAATGATTTCCATTTGAAGATGATGGCTTCTGAAGCTAGAATGCTTCAACAGCTTAACAACTCATGGGGGAGCAGGGACAGAATTCCAGTGGATTACCTGGACATGGAAAACTTTCCAAGGAGTCACGTGGTCTCTCAGCAGGTGATTCACACACTAGAGGAAGTGGCTGGTCATCTTTCACTGGAGCCCGGAAGCCTAAGTTCTGATGAGTTGCAGCTTGAGAGGATGAGGACAGAGCAGGGAGAGGAGGCGGTGGGGGTAGGGGTGGGGGTGGTGGTGGAGGAGGAGGAGGAGGTGGTGGCAGTGACAATTCCTCACTGGATGTGGAATGTGTTTGATCACCAACTGGAACAAAAACCTGGACAGGGATATTTCCATGACAGTCTTGACACTTGGGGCTTTTCACGTTACCAGCTTCCGATAGGGGAACGCCTCTAGTTTTCCTAGAGGACGAGTGAATTACTGACACAGCCTGGGAAGCTGGCAAGCATGTCTGCTGGGAAAGGTCGCCTGGCAGGTTTGGAGCCACAGGTTCTGAGCCAGAGGTGTTTCGGACAGATTGAGCTAGGCGTTTCTGAAAATGAAAAACCATGGTGAGGAATCTGCCACAAGTTCAAACCATCAAAATGCTGAAACTTTCTAGAAATCTATAAACACATGCGTTTCTATGCATGGATGGTCTAATTCACAAAGTGGCTCCTTCTTGTTTGTACAGCCATCCTTGCTACCAAAGCCATTTTTCATGGATTAAAAGATAAGCATTTATATCCTTTGATCAAGTATTACCTTCTCTATAGTAAAATGAAGATACGAAAGCATACATATAGAGGAAAATAGTCATCAATTTTTAGTATGGAAAATTAGAAATGCTAAAATACAAATAATAGGATATTAGTTGAAAAAAGTGTGACAAATCTATTCAAAATATTAAGTAGCCGGCAAAAGAGCAAGACTCTGTCTCAAAAAAAAAAAAAAGCCATAAAAAGTGAAATAGTACAACGCCTGAAACATCTGAAAAAATCAGATGATACAGTGTTCAGTGAAAACCAGATATAAAATATGTATTATGATTAAAAATGAGAAAAGTTCTATAAAAAATGCCAGCACAGTGGACATCCAAGTGGCAGCTATAACAAAGCCTGTGGATATTTCTTTTCTCTTACTTTTAGGCTTAGAGTTAATTTCATAATTAAGAAAATGTAAATTGAAAAAGTTCTGGTCTTTCAGGTATTCATTTGATAAAGAAAAACCTAGCCCTACAAAGAGCTAATCTTGAGAGGAGGTCCCTAAAGAAGGCACTGATTAGCCAATGAAACATAAAATGTAATACTATGAACTCATTAAAATGAACTAGCTCTATACATATTAACATGAATATATCTCAAAAACCTAAAAAGAAACTGGCAAAGGATGCATTCAATATGACCCTATTAATGCAAACACACACACACCATGCAATCCATGATAAACTCAAGGAGTATTTCCATTTCCCTTACATTCTGCTCCTTTCAGGACAAATAGCAACATGGCAACAAGCCCCCAAACCTCCCTGATGCAGACACAGCCATGCAGCTGCCGTCCTGCAGCCTTCTGTCAGAGAGCATGCCAGCAGAATTCGAATCCCAGAAACTGGGCCAGAGGGCTAAACGCCAGTGCTCACCCAACTGATCTCCATCCAACTGATCAGGTCATGCCTGATGGGGTTCCCTGAACCACCCAAAGATGCTTTCTGTGGCATCCCGGCTGCAGCATGTCACTGTGACTCTGGACTGTTAAGTTCTACCTTTATTTTTTTGTAGAGACAGGGTCTCACTGTATTGCCCAGGCTGGTCTCAAACTCCTGGGTTCAAGCAATCCGCCTGCCTCAGCTTCCAAAAGTGCTAGGATTACAGACTTGAGCCATGGCGCCTGGCCGAGTTCTGCCTTATACTGCACAGGCATTCTGTCCACCCACGATAAATTAAATCCTTTACCTCACACAGCCCTTCAGATATTCAAAAAACTTCCTTGATCTCAACAGATACCATGTATCACATGATTTTATTTCTAGTTTTCTCCCTCTCCTACTTCCTCCCTTCCAAATGTGCTCAAATTGGCTATGTCCCCTTTAAGGGTGGCACTTCTTGGTAAACACAGAACTCCCTTATTCTACACAGGACGCCACTGTCCATACATGCCAAAAGCCCACAAGCTTTTGTCACAACAGGTGGCTCATTAAGCTGAAGGAAACTGAATTCTCAAATTCTTTTACCCAAAATTTAAGCCACACAGACTTTCCTGTCACCCCATGCAAGCGCATACCTCCATACGAGCTTTTTTGGACTAGAAAACCAGTAATGTATCGCAATTTTGGGTGAACTTGTTAGCATTTAACTAATTGTTCCTGTTGGTCGTTGGGAGCTTAGGAGGCCTGATTCTGTCATTTTAAATCTGCCTACCCCTCCCATTTTCATATCACCCACACATGAAAAAGTAATATTCTGTATTGCCAAACAATTCCTTGATCTGAGTGAGGGCTGAGGAGACGGTCTGGCTGCCCTTGGATCCCTTCCTCTATACTGACTCCATTCTGTTCATCGAAACTCTCTTGGTGATGGCGACCAGCCAGTTCCTCTCCAGCTCACTGGCTCTGCATTTATCTAGTATTCATGCAGCTCCTTCAATTCATGCTTTCCACTGCAGTTCACACCCAGGCCCCGATCCAGGGCAGTCACATCAGAATTTCTGTGGGTGGGGCTGGGCCTTAGTACTTAGAAGCAGCTCTCCAGAGGATCTGGATGTGTTGCCCAAGCTGAGAAGCCCTGTGTGGCCCTGGAGTAAGACCTGGCTTCAATTCCTGCTGTTTAACCTTGAACTAAGTTGTGTAACCAACTATTCTGAACCTTGGTAACTCATTTGTAAAGTGGTGATGAAACTATCTCACAAGGCTGTTTCAAGAACTAAGTGAGAGTGAATGTGAAGTGCCTAGCATGGTGCCGGGTATATGAAAGGCATCAGATACCTATTCCAGAATCTTTTCTGGGACAAAGTGGGTTGTTTCCTTTTCTGGGGCTACAACAAACTTGGGTCTTTGTGATGGGGCTAGGGAATGAAGGCAGGTCTATGTTTTATAGTCAGTAAATTCAATGATATTAAGCCCCTATTTACTTTTTTTTTTTTTTTTGGAGACAGAAGAATCTCACTCTGTTGTTCATGCTGGAGCACAGTGGTGCAAGTTTGGCTCACTGTAACCTCCGCCTCCCAGGCTCAAATGATTCTTGTGCGTCAGCCTCGCAAGCAGCTGGGACTACAGGCATGCACCACCATGCCCGGCTAATTTTTGTATTTTCAGTAGAGATGGGGTTTCACCACGTTGCCCAGCCTGGTCTCAAACTCATAGCCTCAAGCAATCTGCCTGCCTCAGCCTCCCAAAGTGCTAGGATTACAGGCGTGAGCCACCGTGCCTGACTCCCTACTTATATTGTTTTAAAAAACCTATTTACCTTTAGATAAATGTTTGAGGTGATGGATATGCTAATTACCCTGATTTGATCATTACACATTATATACCTGTATCAAAATATCACACTATACCTCATAAATATGTACAGTTATTATGTGTCAATTAAAAATAATAAAAGCAAAAAATTATTTTTTGAATCTTCATAGCAGCTTTTTTTAATTAAAGGAATTTATCTCTAATAATAAAGTCAAGAAATAGGAAAAAAATTACAGACTCAGGATCATTTTGTGGAGGAAATACAAATGTAGGCCTGTAACAGAGGGCATAAAAAATAACATTATCCTCATAAGTATATACTTTAAAAAAAAAAAAAAAGAAAAAGGAAAGTTGTAGATATAAAAAAAAAAAAACCCATTTTACCTTTAACAGGGCACTTTCACTACACTTATATCACAATGCTGCCTGGATAACATTTTAAAGAACTGTTTATTACAAATGAGGGGAAATGCCAGCTAAATCAAGGGAGTTGAACAGTTTTCAGTTTTCCCTGCCAATCTAAACCACCAGTGCCAGTTAGGACTACTCAGTCAGGAGTGCAGAGCAGGAACCCAAGCGTGTTGTGATGTCAAAAACAGTAATTATTTTATATCATGGGTTTTGAATCACTGATATTCTATTTTTGTTGTTTTTTACTGATATACCAGAAATAATGGTATTTTTTAAATGTTCACGTTCTGCATGACCTGTTCTTAATACTTTATACTTTCCTCTTTTTTAGGGTGGTCTTCATTTATTTCCCCAGAAGTGTAGATGAGGTGACTTTTTATAGAACTTACATCTTTAAATGCTCTCAATCGTTGGAGTGTTTTTTGACGTTCTTGGTTGATCCATTCTTTTTTCTTTTGCTCCTCTTCTTTTATCTTGTCTCTTTTCTATATTTAAACAAATGTATATTTCTAAATTGCTCAACATTACAAAAAATGTCTCGTACCCCAACATTACCACCCCAAAGCTGCACCCAGGCTGCAGGCCTGGAGGCAAATGGCTGACAGCTGCAGGTCCAGGGCAGCGCAATTCCAGTTTCCACAAGTCTAGGCCTACATGTCACGCTACACAAACACAGAACATTTTCCTTCAGAGGAGACTCACCATCTGAATACTGTGATGCTGACGAGAGTATCTTATGCTTTCTTCAGCCTGTTGCAATCTGAGCCGATGATTTTCTTTGCACTGATCCTGGTGGAATAATACAAATCACCTACATGGTTTTTAATGTTACCCTGGTATAGCATAAAAGGTTAAAAGAAAAAAGCACTGCCCAGTTCTGGTGTGGCCCAATGGTACTGTCTCCTCCACAGTCTATGATGAGGGTTGCCTGGCTGCTTGTGGAAATAATTTGTTCCCAGCAGAGTGCTTTAAGAGATGAAAAATAATCCACCAACCCATGAGAGGACATATAGGAAGCCCCCACTCTTAAATGGGATGTGTCCCAACAATGTTTTAATGTGATTGTTTTAAACACATTTCCCCATAACATTATAAATACTAATTACATTTCCAAGCGTACCTACAAAAGCAGAGCAACCTACAAATACCTAAAAAATTATAACTGTGTTTCACTTGTGCTTAACCACTCACTATACCAATATATAATAGGCTATATGTACATAAGATCCTTAATCTATGTAAAAAATAATACAGTAATACTCACAGATAATACTAACCCTTACTGAGTAGGTTTTAGCCTCAATGCCAAGTACTTTTCATGCCTTATACTACTTTATCCTCGCATGAAATTTGTATTATTACCACTATTGTCCTTTTTTTTTTTTTTTGAGACTGAGTTTCGCTCTTGTTGCCCAGGCTGGAGTGCAATGGTGCGATCTGAGCCCACTGCAACCTCTGCCTCCCAGGTTCAAGCAATTCTCCTGCCTCAGCCTCCCAAGTAGCTGGGATTACGGGTGCTGTGCCGGCCTATCATCCTCTTTTAAAAGATGAGAAAACTGTAAGCTCAAAAGAGATTTAAGTAATTTGCCTAAGGTCACATGGCTACCTAAGTGGCCAGGCTGTGATCTGAACCCAAGTTGAGAGCTCACCTCAACTACCATTCTATTAACCGAGTGCTTTCCAATTCCAACATTTCCAGAATCAGTGGAAAGAGCTCCTCTAAATGGGGTGGGGGAGTGATTATATCTTTAGAGTGAAGGTTACTGCTCCAAGTCTGGATAAGAGAAGGCATAGGAGCATTTTATATATATACACATATAACACTGCCAAGGAGGTAGAGGCATCTCTTCATCCACAGCACCATGGAAGTGCCAAAGGAGACTCCTGGGTTCATGGGTTTTCTGAAATGTGGAGCAAAGGGCAAATGCCTGTATATCTTCAAATCCTCTGAATAACAGTTCCTAAATCCAGAAGTACAATTCTTAAACATGAGCATATAAAGAATATACTCTTCTAACAAAGTTTTTTATTTTTATTTTTTATTAGAGACAGGGTCTTGTTCTGTCACCCCGGCTGAAGTGCAGTGGTACAATCATAGCTCACTGAAGCCTCGACCTCCTGGCCTCAAGCGATCTTCCTGCTTCAGCCTCTTGAGTAGCTGGGACTATAGGTGCGCACCACAGAGATGAGGTCTCACTGTATTGTCCCTGGTCTCAAACTTCTGGTCTTAAGTGATTCGCCCACCTCAGCCTCCCAAAGTGCTGGGATTACAGGCATGAACCACAGCACCTAGCCAAGTTTTTTTTTAACTATTTGTATTTAGATGGAAGAGTAATTAACATTTTTGTAAGCTACAAAAGTCACAATTTTCATGTTTTCTTAATTCTAATTAGAATAGTAGGCCGGGCACAGTGGCTCACACCTGTAATCCCAGAACTTTGGGAGGCTGAGGCAGGTGGATTGCTTGAGGTCAGGAATTCAAGACCAGTCTGACCAACATGGTGAAACCCCATCTCTACTAAAAATAAAAAATTAGCCGAATGTGGCCGGGCACTGTGGCTCACGCCTGTAATCCCAGCACTTTGGGAGGCCGAGGCGGGTGGATCACCTGAAGTCAGGAGTTCAAGACCAGCCTGGCAAACATGGTGAAACCCCATCTCTATTAAAAATAGAAAAATTAGCCAGGTGTGGTGACGTGCACCTGTAATCCTAGCTACTCTAGGGCTGAGGCAGGAGAATCACTTGAACTCTGGAGACAGAGGTTGCAGTGAGCCGAGATCACGCCACTGCACTCCAGCCTGGCGACAGAACGAGACTCCATCTCAAAAAAAAAAAAAAAAAAAGCCAGATGTGGTGGCAGGCGCCTGTAATCCCAGCTACGTGGGAGGCTGAGGCAGGAGGCTCGCTTGAACCCGGGAGGCGGAGGTTGCAGCGAGCCGAGATCGCGCCACTGCACTTTAGACTGGGAGACAGAGCGAGACTCCGTCTGTCTCAAAAAAAAAAAAAAAAAAAAAGAGAAAAGTATAGTAAATATGAGTAAATACATATAAAAGTCTGTATAAAAATGATATATAGAAGCTTCCTTTTCTGCTGGAAAAAATTAAATTTCTTAGTGTTATCTTTTTATGTATTCATGGATTTTTAAAAATTAAGAAAAAAATCACCAAATATAAGGTCTGAGGTGAGCTGAATATTATCTGTAATTGTTTTGTGTACTCAATAATTTACAGTAAAATATATTTAGAATGTTATAGTTGGTTATTAGAAATAGAGTTTCTACCTATTGTGGTTTTTAAAGTACCTGTGGTCCAGCGGCGATGGCTCACACCTGTAATCCCAGCACTTTGGGAGGCCAAGGTGGGCGGATCACTTGAGGTCAGGAGTTCAAGACCAGCCTAGCCAACATGGCAAAACCCTGTCTCTACAAAATATACAAAAATTAGCTGGTCGTGGTGGCACATGCCTGTAAACCCAGCTACTTGGCAGGCTAAGGCACGAGAATCGCTTGAACCTAGGAGGCAGAAGTTGCAATGAGCCAACATCATGCCTCTGCACTCCAGCCTGGGTGACAGAGCAAGACTCTGTCTCAAAAAAATAAAAATAAAGTGTCTGTGTATGCAATGGGCATTCAACAAATAGTTGTTGAATGAATAAATTAAAACCTTGAGATTTGCTAAATGCTTAAATCCTAAAAGAAAAAAAATATTTTTAAGAAAAACATTTAAAAGCATTTTAACTATAGTCATGGATAAGTACATAAGTACATAAGCCATGGATAAGTACAGAAAAGTAATCACTGTGTTGGTAAAAACCTTATTTCAGTACCTCTTTATCCTTCATACAAGAATAAATTTCTGGAAGAGAAAATAAAAGAAAGCCGCTCTGAGCGTATCTACCTTTCTACTCCGGAGAGAGGCTCTTTTGGCACAGATCCTGCCCCGTTTAGACTCCAGCTGCTGGCACTGCCTTCTGAGTTCTTTCACTTCCAAATTCTTATCATCCTGCAGCCCCACCACACAGTCAATGACTTTAAGTTCCTCTGGACTTTCACATGGATCGTAATAGACAACTTCATTCTGTTTCTCTAAAAATGTATTAATGATTGTTTAAAACACATTTTATTATTTTTAAAAATGCAATGAATTTTTTTAAATGTAAGGAAAATAAAGATCACTTGTAATCCCACCACTGAGCACTATTAACACATATAAAAAATATACGTGTATATATACATGACTATATACATGTGTGTAAGTAGCATGTGTGTATATACATGTAAGTAGTGTATGCATGTATATATACATGTATATATAGACATACATATATACACATGCACACATACACACACATACTACTTATATAGCTACACATATCAATGGAGTTCTAAAAGAACATTTTCCATGGGATGGAAATAAATTTTTAGGCCAGGTACAGTGGCTCACGCCTGTAATCCTAGCACTTTGGGAGGCCAAGGCAGGCAGAACACCTGAGGTCAGGAGTTCAAGACCAGCCTGGCCCACATGGCAAAACCCCGTCTCTACTAAAAATACAAAAATTAGTTGGGCACAGTGGTGTGTGCCTATAATCCTAGCTACCTGGGAGGCTGAGGCAGGGGAACAGCATGAACCTGGGAGGCAGAGGTTGCAGTGAGCCGAGATCGTGCCACTGCACTCCAGCCTGGGCAACAGAGCAAGACTCCATCTCCAAAAATTAAAAAAAATTTTTTAAAGATAAATTTTAATGGCAGCATAGTATTCTCTAATTTAAGCAATCCATGTTGTTAGGCTGTTCCAATGTTCCATTATTGTTCATTTCACTGTGATGAACATCTCTGTATAAATCTTTGTGTACACTTTTTATCACTTCCTTAGCAGACAAAAGGATCTTGATACCCATTGCCAAACTGCACTCCAGAAAGGCAACTTATATTCTACCAGCAATATATTATTAAGATGCCTTAGTCATATTTAATCTTGATTACATATTGATTTTTTTAAAGTCACGCTTACTGTAACAAATTCAAACCCTCCAGAAGTACATAAAATAAACAGTGAAATTTTCTTGCTCCTTCCCCAAACCTTCTGAGTCATTCTCAGAGGAAAAACATTATGAACAATTTGGCATGCGTCCTTCCAGGTTAACTTCTTTTTTTAATGTAATTTTTTCCCTAAATATGTAAAACGCTTATAACCTGAAACTACTGCAAAAAATTGTGAATACTCAGGATTAAACTAAAAGTTCAGGATCTATGTGAAGAACTTTATTAAACTTGGAGGAAATTTAGGAAAAAAGATTTAAATAAATGGAGAGAGACATACCATGTTCTTGGGTAGGAAGATTCAAAATTGCAAAGACCACTATTCTCCCCAAAGTAATCTCTAATTTTAAGCAAAATCACAATCAAAATTCCAACGAGTTTTTGTTTTGAACTTGATTCTAAATTTCATCTGGAAGAATAAAGGAGTGAAAACAGTCAGAAAACTTGTGGAGAAGTAATGGGGGGTTAACTTGCCTTACCAGACCCTAAAATGTGCTTCCAAGGTACAGTCATGGGAACAGTATGGAGCCAGCAGCAGAGCCACTCACAAACTAATGGAGGAGAACAACTCAGAAACAGACCAAAGTCAATCTAATGTTTAGCTTGAGAAATGTTAAACATTTAGGGAAAATGTTTTTAAAATCAGTGATTGGGACTGCTTAACAATTTGAGGGAAAGGTTCAGTTCCTACCACAATCAAAATAAATTCCACCTGGACTAAAGAATTAAATGTTTTAAAAAGCAACATCATAAACATACAAAAAGAAGACATAAGTATATACTGACATAATTTTGGGATAGGAGAATACTGCCCAGACAAAATACTAAAAGCAGAAGCCACAGGGGAAAAAAATTGATAAATGTGACTTCATAAAAATTAAATATTTCTGAAAGGCAAGAAAACGCAAATGACAAGGAGAGATTATTTGCAACATATGACAGAAAACAGAGGATATTATTCCTAATGTGGAAAGGAAATATTCCAAAGAAAAATAGACAAAGACTATGAATAGGCATTTCATAAAATAAGTACAAATGGCTCGTAAACATACAAAATTTTGTTCAATATTCACTCATAATAAACGAAAATTGGAAGACTGTCATTTCCTTTGTCAAGTAAACAAAAATGCAAAAGAATGGCATGAGTCTGGGAAACATACACACTCATATTCTGCTGATGGGAGCATCTTTCTTTTCTCTTTTTTTTTTTTTGGGGACAGAGTCTTACTTTGTCACCCAGACTGGAGTGCAGTGGTGCCATCTCGGCTCACTGCAATCTCCATCTCCCAGGTTCAAGCGATTCTCCTGTCTCAGCCTCCCAGGTAGCTGGGATTAAAGGCGCCCACCATCACGCCCAGCTAATTTTTGTATTTTTAGTAGAGACAGGGTTTCACCACGTTGGCCAAGCTGGTCTTGAACTCCTGACCTCAAGTGATCTGCCCCCTCAGCCTCCCAAAGTGCTGAGATTACAGGTGTGAGCACACCCAACCTGGGAGCATCATTTTAAATGTACAACCTATCTAGAGGGCCATTATGTAGTATGAAATTTGGAAATCAGAAAATAATACAGAGGTGAGGAAAAATGTATCTCAGATGATTATGGTATTGTTATGTATCAAAATGAAAAATATACATTGCCCTTGACTCAGTAATTCCATCCTTAGAAATTTATTCCAAGGAAATAATCTGTCCTATACTCAAAGACATGGGTAAAGGAAAGTTCACTACACTACTGTTCAAAATAGCTGAAATTTGGAAATCATGGTATATCCATAAAATAGAATACTATGCAGCCATTAAAATATTGATACTTTTATTATTCACTGAAATAGAAAGCCAGTTATTATGTATTAAATGAAAAAGACTATTATGCATTGTATGCCTGTGTCAAAATATCTCATGCAACCCATAAATATATATATCTACTATGCACCCATAAAAATTAAAAATTTTTTAAAAAGATGTTACGCACTTGGTTAGTTTTGGTTAAAAATTTATATTTTTCTATATCAGCATATTTTAAAATCTACAAAGTTATAGAGCAAATTGTTACCACTAAGTGTCTCTCTTTTTTTTTTTTCCTTTTTGAGACGGAGTCTTGCTCTGTCGTCCAGGCTGGAGTAGAGTGGCACAATCTTGGCTCACTGAAACTTCCGCCTCCCAGGTTCAAGCCATTCTCCTGCCTCAGCCTCCCAAGTAGCTGGGATTACAGGCACGTGCCACCACACCAGACTTTGTATTTTTAGTGGAGACAGGGTTTAGTATTTTTGTATTTTTAGTAGAGACGGGGTTTCACCATGTTGGCCAGACTGGTCTGAACTCCTAACCTCAAGTGATCCGCCCACCTCAGCCTCCCAAAGTGCTGGGATTATAGGCATGAGCCACTGTGCCCAGCCAACCACTAAGCATGTCTAGATGATGGGATTCGGGTAATAATCATTTTTCTTTCTTTGTTTTGCTATGTGTTAACAATGAATATATTATTTGAATAATAAACCACTGAAGGAAAACTTTAGGAAATTTGCAGATGTTATAAGTTACAAAAAGTAATTGATAATATGGTATTTCCTTAAATTTATAATTTAAACATTGTAATCTATATACTTAAATATAAATTTTACCTTTTATAAGTCTTTTAAGGGAGTCCAACTGTGTAGTAAGCAGTATTTCTTCATTTTTTAATATCTCAAATTTAACTTCATATAGTTCTAACTGAATTTCATAAAATTGTATTTCTAATTCATCTACAACATTTATATTTTTTTCTTGTTCTGGAAGATCTTCCATCTTATTTTCATAGAAAAAAGAAAAATAAGTTAAAATAAATTAGTATGTTAAAAACAAACTTTAGAAGCATTATAGCTATTTTCTATTCCTTGTTCAGCACTAAATATAAAAAAGCAAATAGGAAAGAAACTCATTTCATCTAGTGATGCAAATACTTTATATCATCCTTGAAACAGAGGAAAACATTTAGGTTTTGAGAAACATAAATGGCAATGAGGTATTATTATGTATTGCATATTGGTGTCCCCCCAAATTTCGTATGTTGACACTCTAACTCCTAGTGTGATGTTATTTGGAGGTGGGTCCTTTGGAAGTAATTAAGTTCAGATTATGTCAAAAGGATAGCACCCCCGTCATGGGATTAGTGCCCTTATTAGAAGAGAAAGACAGGGATCATTTTCTTTCTCTCTAAACATACACACAGAAGAAAGGCTGTATGAGCACTCAGTTAAGAAGGCAGCTGTCTACCAGACAGGAAGATGATCTTCACTGGACAGTGAATCTGCAGGCACCTTGATCTTGGACTTCCCCGCCTCCAGAACTGTGAGAAATACATGTCCGTTGTTTAAGCCACCAAATCTGTGATAGTTAATCTTGTTATAGCAGTCTAAGCCAACTAAGACAGGTGTTTACAGTGTTTTCTGCTTTAAAGTCATAAGATCATAGGAAAAAATTTAAGTGACTATGATCCTTCAGTGAAGTATCTCTTTGATTATTTTAAAGTTGTACTGAAAACATTGCTGGATTGATTTTCAAGTACAGTACCCACTTCAATACTGAGCTCGGTGTTACTATAAAGTGAATCCTACAATATGGTATTTTGAAACATTTTAACCAAAGGAAAACTATGTCTAACCTTCCGTAGAAGATGGTGTTGGAATACATGAAGAAAAGAAGCTCTTTAACGATGCCTGGAAAGAAAAGTGCTATCTAAAAATAAAAGTGTCCTTTACTACATGGTCTCACTTATAAGTGGGAGCTAAGTAATGTGTATACACAGACAGTGTGGAATAATAGACACTGGAGACTCAGAACAGTAAGAGGGTGGGAGGGGGGACGAGAAATATTTAATGGGTACAATTACATTATACAGGTGATGATTATACTAAAAGCCCAAACTTCACCACACACAATATATCCATGGAACAAAACTGCACTTGTATCCTTTATTTATACAAAATTTTTAAAAAATAAAAGTGTATTTTTAAAACAAAGTTACATTTATCTTTGTCTTACCTTTCCCTGAATTTCAGCTCTTTTGTGATTTAAACACAACTCTTTCGCTCTCATGAGTTGCAGAGTCTCTCGAGCTAGCATTAGCCTAAGTTTTTCCAGCCTGGGAACTGCTGTGGCCCAGGCAGCCTGGCCAAATCTCTTCGCATCCTGTTCCATTTCTTTCCGCATTACTGTTGGATTATAAAAATAAAATATAATTACACCTCATTAAAAAGGGAAACATTTATCACGAACTAATCCTTTCTTTATTGCCTCCATTCTATCAGCAGAACATCCTTTTTAAAAGAAATTCTGTTTTATTAACTTTTTTATTATTATAAAAATAATACATGGCCCTTGATATAAAATTTTAGGCATTCCATTTTTAAAAAGTAAGTCATGATCTCACCTAGTTGAGGCAACTGCTTCTTATATTTTGGCACACTTGCTTCCATATTGTTTCTATGTCTAGCTAGACAGACAGGCTCATATGGATAGTTTGACCAAAAAACTAGGATCATCATTCTGCTTTATATCTTGTTGATTCTGCACAATATATCAGAAACTCTTGCCACTCATAAAAAAAATCAAGAATCATGCTTAACAGCTACATAGTTTTCTGTTTTATGAATGTACCAAAACTTAAAAAACTGATAGACATTAAGTTGTTTCCTATTTGGTGTTTTTATCAACAATTATTTAAGACTAAAAAAAAGTCCTTCACTCAGCCCACAAGCCCCTGCATGGTTTGACCCCGCCTGTCTTGCCAGCATTTTCCCTCATACCACATTGTCCTACACTCTTTGTGATCTAGCCCTGCAGGTTTTCTTTAAGCTCCTACTTGCCAACTTCCCTCACGCCAGGGGACATTTGCCAGTGCTATTCCTTTTGCCTGGAATACTCCTCACTTTTTTTTTTCTCTCAACTTCCATTTACCCTTCAGATACTGGGACAAGCGCCACTACTCAGAGGCCTTCAGTGACCACCACCCTGATCAAGCCCAATTTCTCTCTCACAGACCCTCAGAGCCGCATGTCTCTCTTCTTTGTGCCATTTATTGTCACTGCCATTTTCCATGTGCTTCAATGAATAATTAAGATTTCTCTCCCTTCACCAGACTGTACAATGTCTCTTAATGCTTGACACTGAATTCTCGGCACCGAGAAAACATAGTGCCTAGTGAGTAAGAGGGACTCAAATGGTATGTGAATAAAATGACAATCAATTACATATATCTTTGTATAGCATTTTTTAAATTATCACCTGCTAATGCTTTTACTGTCTCCTTAAAATAATTCACTGTGATATCTTGAATAGAGACAACAGCTTCTTCAGCCCGTCTGGTCCATTCTTCAGCTTCTTTCTCCAGGGCAACCACCCTTCTAGGACCTAGGTCATCCTCATCCAAGGACTTCTACAGACGAAGGGAAAACTGTCTTAGTAACAGCTAATAGTTATGTAGAGCCATTAGGAAATTGAAAGGAAATCGGTCACATGGATTAACTATACTACTACTCAGTATACTACTACTCAGTCAATTAAATTTTCATTCATTCAGCAGTCCCTTACTGCGTATGAATAAGGTTCTAAGTTGAGCACCACCTGAAGACAAAAGGGCACTCTGGGGCATAAAGGGAAAAAAAAACCCGACTTTCACTTCACATGCCTAGAATAACTTTTTCTAGAGAGGAATGTTGTCAAATTATGCTTCTCTCTAGTAATAATAATACACAATTGTTTAAATAAGGGATCTGTGTTATCAAGCACACAATGTAGGGCCTGGAACAGAGCACTTAAGTGTTAGCTGTTGTTATCATTTCTTTTAGGGATATGTAATATAATCACCTAAAAGAAAATATCTGTATATTCATGCTTATACTAGTATTGGACTGAATGTTTGGGTCCCCCCAAAATGCATATGTTGAAGTCTAAATCTCCAGTGTGATGGTATTTGAAGATGGGGCCTTTGGGAGGTAATTAGGTCATGAGGTGGAGCCCTCAAGAATGGGATTAATGCCCATATAAAAAGAAGAGGAGACATAGGATCTCTCTCTCTCTGCTCTTCACCATATGAAGACACAGCAAGACAGTCCTATACAAATTAAAAAACTGGCCTTCACAATACATTGGATCTGCCAGCACCTTGATCTTAGACTATCCAGCCTCCAGAACTGTGAGAAAAAAAGTTTTGTTGTTTATAAGCCACTAATCTGTGGTACTTTGTTATAACAGCCTGAAGTAAGACATGTGCTGCTATGTCATCCAACTTGCAATTTCTCTTCTAAAAAGCATAAGAAATATGTACAAGTTAGCCGACAAGGAATTACAAATCAAAGCCATAACAAGATACCACTTCACACCCACTAGGATGGCTGTAACCAAAGAGACACACAATAACAAGTGTTGGTGATGATGTGGACAAATTGGAACCCTCATTTACTGCTTTTGGGAATATAAAACGATGCAACCACTTTGGAAAACCATCTGGCAGTCTTTCAAAAGGTTAAACATTGAGTAATCATAGGACCCAGCAATCTTACTCCTCAGTATGTACACAAGAGCTATGAAAACATATGTCTACACAGAAACTTACACACAAACATTCACAGCAGAATTATTCATAGTAGCCAAAAAGTGGAAACAACCCAAATGTCCATCAACTGATGAATAAAATGTGATATAGTCACACAATGAATATTACTCAGCAATAAAAAGAAATGAAATCCTGATATTTGCTACAACATGGATTAGCCTTGAAAACATTGAGATGAGTGAAAGGACCACATATTGAATAATGCTGTTGCTATGTCCAGAGTAGGGAAATCCACAGAGACAGAAAGTAGATTGGTGGTTGCCCAGGGTTCGGAGTGACTAATGGGTACAGGGTTTCTTTTGGAGGTGAAAATGTCCTGAAATTACATAGTAATGATCATTGCACAACTTTGAATATACTAAAAATCACTGAATTATACATCTTTAATCTGTGAATGATATCTTAAAACAGCTGTTACTTAAAGAAAGGAAAAATATAGACAGGGTACGGTGGCTCACGCCTGTAATCCCGGCACTTTGGGAGCCCAAGGTAGGCAGATCACCTGAGGTCGGGAGTTCGAGACCAGCCTGACCAACATGAAGAAACCCCGTCTCTACTAAAAAAATATAAAATTAGCCAGGCATGGTGGCACATGCTTGTAATCCCAGCTACTTGGGAGGCTGAGGCAAGAGAATCGCTTGAATCCAGGAGGCAGAGGTTGAGGTAAGCCAATATTGCACCATTGCACTCCAGCCTGGGCAATAAGAGCAAAACTCCATCTCAAAAAAGAAAAAAGGAAAAATATATGCAAGAAGTAGACTCTCCAAATAATAGACTTTCAAAATAATGAACAGAACAACTTTATCCACAGGTTAGAGTGGCATGAGTTTCATCTAAATGTGATACTATTTTTATAGTACAATCATCTGGCAGGGGTCATGAGATTATATGTGGAAAGATGGCCCAGTGCAGGGCACAGAAATCAAGAGACTTCGTAGGTGTCTTCTGATTCTCATTGTTGAGACCCAAGGCAAGCTATTTAACTCCTCTGGACTCTAGATTCATTTGTAACACTGGAATAAGAATGCCTTTTCTGAATGGCGTCACAAGGTTGTCTGATGGCTCAATGAAGCAAGAGCGATAACAGCATTTACTAAAATTTAAGTTACTGAATTACAATCTAGGGTCCTGCTATTTAAATTTTCATCCTATTTTAAGAAATCTGCATGAGTCCTTAGAGGAAAACAAGCTGAAGCAAATAAACATCACATCAAAAACAATTCATCAGGCCGGCCTCAGTGGCTCATGCTTGTAATCCCAGCACTTTGGGAGGCTGAGACGGGTGGCTCGCTTGAGATCAGGAGTTCAAGACCAGCCTGGCCAACATGATGAAACCCCATCTCTACTAAAAATACAACAGAAGTTAGCTGGGCATGGTGGTGCACATCTGTAATCCCAACTACTCAGGATGCTGAGGCAGAAGAGCTGCTTGAACCTAGAGGAGGTTGCAGTGAGCCAGTATCATGCCACTGTACTCCAGCCTGGCTGACAAAGGGAGACCCTGTCTCAAAAAAAAAAAAATTAATTGCCAGAAAAAACATTTAACTCTTTCAAATCTGTAGGAATCTTAAGCTATTAAGATGACCAACGTAAATGTCTTCATTTTCTATCAATGTTAAATATAAATTCAACATTTAAACATAAGGGTGAACTAGGCATAGTGGCTTACGCCTGTAATGCTATGCTTTGGGAGGCCGAAGTGGGCAGACTGCTTGAGCTCAGGAGTTCGAAACCAACCTGAGAAACATGGCAAAACCTCATCTCTATCAATAAATAAGTAAATAAATAAACATAAGGGCAAATCCAAACAAAAAGAGACTGAACATTAAGTATAAATAAAGAAATAATATATGACAAATGTGAATCTGATAAAATAAAAATTTAAAAAAAAACATACCAAAATATTAAGCTTACATAAAGTTGCAACTTCTCGCATAGCCCTAAATGGCTGCAATAAGTACTGGAAGAAGATGGTTGCCACAGTAACTAATTCCTGGTACGCTTCATCTTCCTCTTGGTACAATTTCATTAATGCTACCATGGTGTTGGCTTTTCCATGTCCTTGAATAACCTAGAAAGCAAATGTGAATAAAGCTCGAATCAGGACAGTATATTTAATACATACCCAACAAACTAAACTAAAGAAACCTTCATGTTCTCAACTTTTAATACATCAATTTTAAATATTGATTAAATAGGAAAATGTTATCATCCTCCATCAAAAATGCCCAATAAAACAAGAATGGTTAAGTAAAGTATGATATATCCATGGCAGAATATTATTACTGTAGTCATTCAGCACTGTGCTTCTGAAGACTGTTCAATAATATGGAGACTTGGCCAGGCACAGTGGCTCACGCCTGTAATCCCAGCACTTTGGAAGGCTGAGGCGGGTGGATCACTTGAGGTCAGGACTTCAAGACCAGACTGACTAACATGGAGAAACCCCGTCTGTACTAAAAATACAGAATTAGCTGGGCGTGGTGGCACACGCCTGTAATCCGAGCTACTGAGGAGGCTGAGGCAGGAGAATCGCTTGAACCTGGGAGGCGGAGGTTGAGGTAAGCGGATATAGCACCATTACACTCCAGCTTGGGCAACAAGAATGAAACTCCATTTCACAAAAAAAAAAAGGAGACTTTTATAATATTAAATGGAGAGGCAGAGTGCAAAACTTAATCTCAACTATGCGCTAAGTATGCAGCGGAAAGGACCCAAAAGAAGGTTTGAGATTGTGGATACTTTTTCATTTGACTTTTCTGACTGTAAAGGTTTTGTGAGGCTGTATTCCTTTTTAAAAGCTCATTAAGGACCACGCCTGGTGGCTCACGCCTGTAATACCAACACTTTGGGAGGCCAAGGCAGGCAGATCATGAGGTCAGGAGATCGAGACCATCCTGGCTAACACAGTGAAACCCTGTCTATACTAAAAATACAAAAAATTAGCCGGGCGTGGTGGCGGGCACCTGTAGTCCCAGCTACTTGGGAGGCTGAGGCAGGAGAACAGCATGAACCCGGGAAGTGGAGCTTGCAGTGAGCCGAGATGGCGCCACTGCACTCCAACCTGGGTGACAGTGGAAGACTCCGTCTTAAATAAAAAAAGAACTCATAAAATATTACAGAGCTGTCTCCAAGTACTTCAGCATGTTGATTCTCTTCATGTCCCAGGTTAATAGTCCCAGTAAGCCCTTAGCAGTGAACTCATTTACAGAGCCTCAACTGTGGTTCCAGTCTCTGCTGGTTACAGCTTCTGGGGCAAGGCAGAAAATAAACTGAACAGTGTATAATCTAGGTGGACTCACTTGGTAGGAAATTATTTTACTCCCGCAAGAAGAGAAATAAAATCAAGTAATATAGATTTTTTTCAACTAATACATTCTTAAATTCTTCTATTTCCATCCTTCTGCTTAAGGAGAAAGTGATCTACTTTCAGCTGTAGTTTTTTATCCAGGTAATAATAATATTATTTTTTTTTTTTAAGTGAAAGCCTCGCTGCACAAAATTAAGACACACACGCAAAAGTAAACTTAAGGCAAGTGATGCATTTCAGCCTTATTTCTTAGACTACTCAGAAAACTTTCAGAGTTAAAACATTCAGCTTCATTTTATATATCCTAGCAATACTAGCAATTGATCTAATTCTAGAATCAATTGCTTTTCTATTCTAAATATAAATATTAAAATTATATATTTGGACATGTTTTGAATTGAAGCTTCTTCCCCTCCCAACCCCTCATTTTTAAGTTCCAAATAAATACGTGAACTACACTAATGTGAACAGCTAGCTCAACAGTATGAACTACATTCATGCTATAGTACCCCAGAGTGAACTTAAATTTGGGAAAACTATAACTTTTCTGATAGTAACTACAGTAAAATACATCATATAAATGTTCGATTTTAAGGAGAAACCACCTATCTCTGTGAGAAACCGAGTGTGTAAAAAACAAGTCTGATTCAAAATGATATCATTTTTCACCTCATATCCTAAGGTGAAAATGATAAAGTTGAAGATCAAACGCTGACTGGCCTGAAACTCCCCTGTGGCTTCCTCATAAAGTGAAATCAACACATGAGAAGTGAGTGTGTAGATATTTACATATAAAACCCACAGTACAAAAATGACCCCACTAACGAGCTCCTTTTATAAAATTATTTTAATTTAGAAAGCTTATTGTATATTTAGCTTAGGCTGAATTCTTCTCTTCACCTCCCCTTCCTCAAAAGAATGCACAGAAAAAAACCATTCAGGTTAATAACAGCAGTGAGCCGAGACTCCAGCCTGACTCTCCTTAGTAAACTGTGAGTGTGGATTTAGAAGGCATATTTTCTCCTAAACCCTTCTATGAACTTGTACTTCCCCATCCCCTTAGGTTCAGTAGGTTTACCACTCAAATAATTACTCTCTCTCAAACTACCTCTTTCAAGCTTAAAAGGGCACTAATGCGGTTATTCCAAACTGATGAATAAAGTTCCCTTTCTGCTGGCTTTCCATTTGACTAAGTATATATTACTTAAAACACTCTATCTCCTAAAAGCCATTTCTTCTATCCCATTCGCGACGTTCCCTCATACACAGACTTAGAATTGCTTACATTTAGTCCGTGTTATTCTTTCCTACATGGATGGGTTGTTTTCAGTTTTGCTTGCAATATTTCTGGCATTTCCCGTTGCAACATCCTGCTCTGCCAGCATCTTCAGGGCAAAGGTTGGGGGCCTAGCCCAGCTCCCAGCTGCAAGTACACTAGGCTCTAACTTCGCTTGTCCTCTCTGCAGGCCCTCCCGGAGCTACCGCCGGTTTCCCGCAGCGGTCCCGCGCAGGTGAGGGCACCGGGGAGCCCGCGGCCTTCTCCGCCCGCCGGCTCCTCCCCGTCAGCCGTCAGCCAGGGCTCTCGGAGCCGGGGGAGCCTCCCACAGGGTCCCAGGCCATGGAAGCGGGGACGAACGCCGGCGGCCCCGCCTCTCTTACCTGGCGCAGCCGCGCGTCCACCTCGACCCACCGCGCGCGCAAGGCCCGCTCCCGGAACTCGCACGGGCTCTCGCAGTCGGCCGCGCCGCCCTCAGCCGGGAAGAGCGCGTCGCGCACTGTGGCGCCGCCGCAGCCGTCGGCCGCCGCGCCCAGGTAGCGCTCCAGCTGCCCGCACAGCTCCTGCAGCGCCGCCTCGCCGGGGTCCGCGCGCGCCGGCCACAGCAGAGCCCACAGCCCCAGCCCCAGACCCCAGGCCCCGCCGCCGCCGCCCACATCCAGCTCCGGCGGCAGCCGCGGGAAGCAGCGCTCCAGAGGCGGCCACAGCGCCGCCAGCTGCCGGTGCGCGCCGCGGAGCCCTGGGGCCGAGAGCAGGCCGGCCCAGCTGGGCGGGGACACGGCTGCCTCGGGCTTGGGCTCGGGCTCGGGCTCGGGCTCGGGCCCCAGCCGGGCCCCCTCGCGCCGCCGTCGCTGCTGCGCGGTGCGGTCGTGACAAGTCACAGCGAACTTGCCCTCCGCTTCGTTCCAAGCCACCAGGAAGCGCAGCCGGTGCCTCTCCGGCTCGGCGAAGAGGCCCTCCCGGACAGGCACCCAGCCCTCTAAGCTGTCGGGCTGCTCGTCTTCCATGGCAGTCGGCGGTAGCGGTCCTAGGGCTCGGCGGGCGAGGGCCTGGCCTGCTCGCACCGCCTGTCACGGGACAGTCCGAACCCGAGCATTTTTCACTGGAATCGAAACCGCGTCAGTGACCCAGCAGCGCCCTGGCCCCCGGCACCTCTAATTGGCTGACCCGGAGGTGGGGCTTACAAGAGGTGTTCGGGGTTGGTTGGGTGACAGACGACAGGGCCAGCGACAACCAATGAAAAGGTGAGACGGTGTCCCTCAGGAGTCAATCATCTCGCAACCCGTTCAGGAGTCTGGGAAATACAGCTCTTGCCTCACCTTTTCCACCCAATACATAAGGACGTTGGAAAAATATCTGTTGAATCGGCGAGTTGTTGTCTTAGTCTCCCACACTAAACTGTGAACTTCTTGAGAACAGGGACCAAGCTGATTTCCTTTTCTATCATCAGGGCCCTATTGAGTACATGGTTCCCGCCCTCAAGAATGTCACAAATGTGCTGGGGAGATGAAACATAAACTCGATAGTCATTTATTGAGGGCCTCTAAGTGCCAAGTACTGGGCAAGAAGCCACAAATTTATTTTTGTCAATTCAACAAACTTTTATTGAGTGTCGGCTGTGTGTCAGTATTGAGGGGGTGGAGTAAGAGGAGGAATTCAGGGCACTGCAGCTCCCAACCAGGGTGTTTAAATACAATCTGTGTTCTAACTCTTCACTTTAGAGTTAAGGAAACAGAGGCCCAGACAAACCTAAGATACACCGACACTCGGGCTCGACATGACCACCTGGCTACTGAAGGCCTGTTTAAGGAGATATCAGGAAATCCAGTTTACATGTCAGGGTGGAGCTAGATCTGTTCTTGCATCAAGGACCAAGACGGCCCTACTCTCTGCCTAGGAAATGTGCAGTGTAGAGAAATACAGTCCATGTCCGTTCCCATCCTGGGAGTGCACTGAGACAGGTGGTGGTAATGGGGGGAGGAAAGGAGGCAGATGCCAGGAAGCTGGGATCAGGAGCCCTTTGCCAAAGCAAGGCCTGTGAGGTGTTGATTCGGGAACAAGTGAAAGCGTGTGTGGAAGTTTTGAGCTGGGAAAAACTGGAATCAGATTTTGTACTTGCTGTTGTCCCCAAGGGTAAACAATAAGCAAACAAAAAAATCAGGGCCAAGCTAAAGCTCTAGTTAGGACATCTCTCTGCCTTGAAAATGACCTCAAGAAATCTAGGAACCTCTGTGGAATGCAGCTTGAAGGTGGAAAGGTGCCTTTGTCTGAAGGTCCTTCCCCTTTTATGCCTGCTGCAAGTGTGAGGGTTGGGGATTGGGCCCTGGGACACAGTCACTCAGTCTTCTTGGAGAGATAACCTTTTAGCTGAAGTGATTGATTTTCCCCTACTTTTAATATACTGTTTTAACTAATATGATTTACTTATGATTTTTAACAGTCTGTTTTAAATATCTTTCTTGTATATTCCTCACATTATATCTTTTTACTATCTGTTTTATACTGTGTTATCATTTCTATTAGTTTTCTAATCTATTTGGTTTTTCAAGAGGAAATTGTCAATCTTTCTCATTATAAAGTGTCGTGGGTGGCTGGGTGCAGTGGCTCACACCTGTAATCCCAGCACTTTTAGAGGCCGAGGTGGGTGGATCACTTGAAGTCAGGAGTGCGAGACCAGCCTGGCCAACATGGCCAAACCCCGTCTCTACTTAAAATACAAAAAAAAAAAAAAAATGTTAGCCAGGTATGGTGGTGCATGCACTATAATCCCAACTACTCAGGAGGCTGAGGCATGAGAATTGCTTGAATCCAGGAGGCAGAGGTTACAGTGAGCCGAGATTGCACCACAGCATTCCAGCCTGGGTGAAACAGTGAGACTCTGTCTCAAAAAAAAAAAAAAAAGAAAGAAAGAAAGAAAAGAAAAGAAAAGAAAAGAAAAAAGAAAATTATCCTCTCTATGTATATTAATATATGTCTTAATCCAGTCAGGCTGCTATAACAGAATACCATTGAGTGGGTGGCTTATAAACAACAAACATTTATTTCTCATAGTTTTGGAGGCTGGAAAGTACAAGATTAAAGTACTAGCAGATTCAGTGTCTGGTAAGGACACTTGGTTCATAGATAACTGTATTCTTACTGCATCTTCACATGGCAGAGCTCTCTGGGACCCCCAGTGTAACGGCACTAATTTTATTCATGAGGGCTTGCCATCATGACCTAGTCACCTCCCAAAGGCTACATTTCCAAATATCATCACATTGGGGATTTAAGTTCAACATGGGAATTTTAGGGGAATATAAACTGTCTATAGCATATGTATATACATGTATGATGGTTAATTTTTTTTTTTTTTTTTTTTTTTTTTGAGACAGAGTCTCGCTGTGTCACCCAGGCTGGAGTACAGTGGAACGATCTCGGCTCACTGCAAGCTCCGCCTCCCAGGTTCACGCCACTCTCCTGGCTCAGCCTCCCGAGTAGCTGGGACTACAGGCGCCCGCCACCACACCCGGCTGATTTTTTGTATTTTTAGTAGAGACGGGGTTTCACCGTGTTAGCCAGGATGGTTTCTTTTTTTTTTTTTTTTTTTGAGACGGAGTCTCGCTCTGTAGCCCAGGCTGGAGTGCAGTGGCCGGATCTCAGCTCACTGCAAGCTCCGCCTTCCGGGTTCACGCCATTCTCCGGCCTCAGCCTCCCGAGTAGCTGGGACTACAGGCGCCCGCCACCTCGCCCGGCTAGTTTTTTGTATTTCTTAGTAGAGACGGGGTTTCACCGTGTTAGCCAGGATGGTCTCGATCTCCTGACCTCGTGATCCACCCATCTCGGCCTCCCAAAGTGCTGGGATTACAGGCTTGAGCCACCGCGCCCGGCCAACCAGGATGGTTTCGATCTCCTGACCTCGTGATCCACCCGCCTCAGCCTCCCAAAGTGCTGGGATTACAGGCGTGAGCCACCGCGCCCTACCGATTAATTTTAATGTGTCAACTTGATTGGGCCACCAGGTGTTTAGTCAAACATTATTCTGGGGGTGTGCATGATAGTGTTTCTGGATGAGGTTAACCTTTGAGTCAGTAGACTGAGTAAAACCGGTTGCCCTCCCTCGTGTGAGTGGGCCTAATCCAATCAATTGAAGGTCTGAATAGAACAAAAAGCTTGAATAAGAGAGAATTCTTCCTGCTTAACTGCCTTCAAGTGGGGATATGGGTTTTTTTCCCGCCTTCCAACTCAAATGGAAACATTGGCTCTCCAGGGTGTTGAGCCTGCTGGCCTTTGGACGAGAACCACACCATTGGCTCTCCTGGATCTTCCGCTTGCTAACTGCAGATCTTGGGACTTTTTGGTCTTCATAATTACATGAGTCAATTCCTTATGATAAATCTGTTTCCATATATGTATACATTCTATTGGTTCTGTTTCTCTGGACAATTCTGACTATTACACTGTGTGTGTGTGTGTGTGTGTGTGTGTGTGTGAGAGAGAGAGAGAGAGAGAGAGAGAGAGAAGAGAGAGATTATACTGTTACACTGGTCTGTGGGCTCAGCATCAAAGTAGGAATTTTGCAACATACCCCACAGTTAACACTTTCTTTTTTCCTCAACACCTAGACTCTTTCTTTTTTTTTTTTTTTTTTTTTTTTTTTTTTGGAGACGGAGTCTCGCTCTGCCGCCCAGGCTGGAGTGCAGTGGCCGGATCTCAGCTCACTGCAAGCTCCGCCTCCCGGGTTCACGCCATTCTCCGGCCTCAGCCTCCCGAGTAGCTGGGACTACAGGCGCCCGCCACCTCGCCCGGCTAGTTTTTTGTATTTCTTAATAGAGACGGGGTTTCACCGTGTTAGCCAGGATGGTCTCGATCTCCTGACCTCGTGATCCGCCCGTCTCGGCCTCCCAAAGTGCTGGGATTACAGGCTTGAGCCACCGCGCCCGGCCGACTCTTTCAATTTCTTAACAGAATCAGAATTTTGGAAGAAAAGAACATTAACAATAAATTGTCATTTTATAAATTATGAAACTAGAGCTTAGAGAAATAATCAATCACAGTCCATAATGAATGTATTGGCTGGATAGTCCCATCTCTATGCCATACCGTGGCAAGTAAAAAAAAAAGAAAGTTAGCTTAAGGCATATATGGGAAGTGTATCCTGTGATTTAATTAGAAAAGTGCCCCCAAAATGTTTTTTTTTTTTTTTTTTTTTTTT
>NC_037675.1:2459617-2515721 GCF_003255815.1 Theropithecus gelada
TTTTTTTTTTTGAGACGGAGTCTTGCTCTGCCGCCCAGGCTGGAGTACAGTGGCCGGATCTTAGCTCACTGCAAGCTCCACCTCCCGGGTTCACGCCATTCTCCTGCCTCAGCCTCCCGAGTAGCTGGGACTACAGGTGCCTGCCACCTCGCCCGGCTAGTTTTTTGTATTTTTAGTAGAGATGGGGTTTCACCGTGTTAGCCAGGATGGTCTCGATCTCCTGACCTCGTGATCCGCCCATCTCGGCCTCCCAAAGTGCTGGGATTACAGGCTTGAGCCACCGCGTCCGGCCCCAAAATGTTTTTTAACCTTTTATGGTTTATGAGCACCTCTGAGAATCTATTGAAACCTGTGAGTTCTCTTCCCAGAAGTGATTCCATAAGGACACAAACATAATTTTGCATATAATTTTAGAAACTCATTCAT
This sequence comes from Theropithecus gelada, assembly GCF_003255815.1. Taxonomy (NCBI): domain Eukaryota; kingdom Metazoa; phylum Chordata; class Mammalia; order Primates; family Cercopithecidae; genus Theropithecus; species Theropithecus gelada. The sequence goes on from NC_037675.1 coordinate 2,460,044, forward strand.
GTAGCCCCTGGCAATTCCTGAGCCATAGATAAAGAAAACTTGCTTTAAAGTGTTAGCTATACAGTGATGTGAAAAAGTTCAAATCAGCCTTACAGGCACAGCCCACTTAAAAATATCTTATGGCATTTCCTACATTTAAAAAACAGGCATCTACACTATCATTAGTAGTATTATGTTTTTTAAGAGGCAGGGTCTCTGTCACCAGACTGGAGTACAGTGACGCAGTCACAGCTCACTGCAGCCTCAAACTACTAGGTTCAAGAGATCCTCCTTCCTTAGCCTCTGAAGTAGCTGGGACTATACTCATGAACTGCCGTACCTAGCTCCACATGATTGTTTTTAATTTTTGAGACAGGTCTTTCTCTGTCACCAGACTGAAGTCCAGTGGTGTCATCAGGGCTCGCTGTAGCCTTGACCTCTCAGGTTCAAGCTCCCAAGCAGCTGGGACTACAGATGTGCCCCAACACAGCTAATTTTTTTATTTGTGGACATGGGGGTCTCCCCATGTTGCCAAGGCCGGTCTCAAACTGCTGCACTCCAATAATGGAAATAGCTTCAGTCAAGGGAGGGGAATCAAGTGATGGGAATCCTGGCCCCACAGTGGGAATCCCCAGAGATTCCCCATGAGAGAGTCAGAGCTAAGCATACTCCAGGCCCAGAGAGCCTGAGGCTGGTACCCACTCTGATGTCTACTCAAATAGAAGCCATCTTATGGCGTCAGCCCTCCTGCCCTGGCTTCTAAACCAGCATCTCTGGGAGGAATGTGGGGAGGAGAGGCCAACTCCATGCTTCCTTTTCCAGGGCAGGCTTCCTGCTAAAGAGGCCCACTCTGGGAAAGGGAGAAGATTTAACACTGGCTAAACCAGGTTTGGCTTTTTGATTAATGTATTGAACTGGACATTCAATTCCTGAATTTGAGATGCTGACTTCAAGTGACCTTAGGACTATGTGTCACCTAAGAGGGAGAAGAAAGTCATTGGGTCTGCTGGATTTTCATCCAAAGAGGGGAATAATTCCCACCTGGAGTACAGTTTAAAGGAATATTGGGAGAAAAAAATAAAGTTGCATTTGATTGCCTCCAGAGCTGTGCTTACCAAGAACACTTTGGAAGAAGCCCCCAGGAAAGCCCTGATGGAAGGCGCACAGCCCAAGGGCTCTCAAGAATCTCCTTCCAGGCCCGGTGCAGTGGCTCACCCCTATAATCTCAGCACTTTTGGAGGCTGAGGTGGGCAGATCACAAGGTCAGGAGTTCGAAACCAGCCTGGCCAGTATGGTGAAACCCCGTCTCTACTAAAAATACAAAAATTAGCCAGGCGTGGTGGCAGGTGCCTATAATCCCAGCTACTCAGGAGGCTGAGGCAGAAGAATCGCTTGAACCCGGGAGGCAGAGGTTGCAGTGAGCCAAGATCATGCGGTTGCACTCCAGCCTGGGCAACAGAGCAAGACTGAATCTCAAAAAAGAATCTCCTTCCTGGCCTTGCCATGACAGTCCTCAGCCGTCTCCACATGACCAGCCATCTGCGACCCATGGTAGAGCCACAAGTCTAAAACCCCTCACAGCACAGGAAGTAACTCAGAGCACAGCATGTGACCTCTCCTGGTGATACTTGAGTAGTAAGAAGTGGCAACTCAGCCATAGCAAGTCTATATTTGGACCTTCACTCATGGCAGGCCTGTTGCTATTTGCAGCTGTAGCCAGCTCATGTTACCATCCAGCTTTGGTGCCTCACTTGCGGAACTCTGGTGTAAAATAGGCAGGGGTAGCCTGTGGGGCATGCAGAGGTCACCAGGAAGGAAAGCCTGCTGAACACGGATTCAATTTTCTAGCAGAACTCCAGGTCCTCTGAGTTAAAGGAAGCATTTATGGACGCTTAGCAGGCAAGTTTTGGGGTAGTCATATTCTTCCCATGCAAATTATATTATTAGAAACCAACTTAATGCTGCAATATTAATGCAACATATTTCCTGTAGGTGGGAAGAGATATCATGGTAAATTGCAGATGTTTAAATTACAATAAACAGTGTAAATGTTTTCTGTGCCTTCTTAAAGTAAGAATTCGCATTAACTGAACACGATGTTGGGACAGGATGTGAGAGGCTCTGATGAAGGCAGACAGGGGCTGGTGATTCTTGTAATGTGTCTTTAGGATATCTGTAGTGCTGGGGCCCATTTGCTAGAACCATTTGCTAGAACAGTTTGGAAATATAAATGTTGAATATCATCTGGCTATGCTATTGCGTTGTAAATACATTTTATTTAACCTGCATGTACATGCTGACAAATAATAACTTCATGCATTGATTCAAATACTAAAAAACAGCATCATAATTAGTTTTCACTTGTTATGCATACAGCCTCCTCCTATAGAAAGTTTTCAGGTTTGGGCAGTGTCTGCAAAGCCGATTTGAATCATTTTGTATCGCTGTAACACTTTAAGGCAAGTTTTCTTTCGCTGCTGTGCCTCAGGAATTGCCAAGGGCTACATGGGTGAGCTAAAATTATATGCAAAGTTATGTTCCTGCCCTTATGGAATCACTTCTGGGAAGAGAATTCACAGGTTTCAGTAGATTCAGTAGATGTGCCCATGACCCATAAAAGGTTAATAACAAGCCAAGTGAGGTGGCAGATTGCATGAGCCCAGGAGTTCAAGACCAGTCTGGGCAACACAGTGAGACCCTGTCTCTAAAAAAGAAAAAAAAAACATTCTGGGGGGACTTTTCTAAGTAATGCACAGGGATACACCTCCCATATAAGCCTTAGGTAAACATCCTTTTAACTTTTTTTTAACTGCTTCCCTATGGCATAATGGCATAGAGGAAAGGGTATCCAGCAAAGACATTCATAATGAACTGTGACTTATTACTTTACTTCTCTAAGCTTTAGTTTCACCATTTATAAAATGACAATTTATTGTCAACCTTCCTTTCTCCCCAAATCCTGATTCTGTTAAGAGTCTAGGTGTTGAGGGCAAAAGTGAGTGTTAACTGTAGGGTGTGTTGCAAAATTCCTACTTTGACACTGAGCAAGTTTGTGTTGAGACCAGTTTGTGTTATGTGTTCAAAGGGCAAGTGCCAGCTTGAAAGCATGTATTCTTATTTGTATTTGTACTAAGTGTTTTCCAGTCTTCTTGCTTGTGTCTTTCTGACAGTTCAACTTGGTGTTTCACATTCCAGCTTCTGGTTGAAAGAATTTCTCATGATGATTTATTGGTCATACAGAATCCTGGCTATTTCCCTTTGGGTAGCACATGGGAATGTAAGCATTATTTTTAGTGAACTGCTCGTCTGTCTGGAGATGGTGTGATTTAGTGGAAACCTGGGTTTGAATCCAAGCTCTTCACCTGACTGGTTGTGTGTCAGGTGAAAAGCTTGGATTCAAGCACAGGGCTAAATACAGAGTAGCCCAGATAAATTTTTGTAAAAGAAAATTGGCTATAAGCAAGCCCTTTATCCTCACAAGAACTCAGTTTTGCCATCCTAAAATCAGGATTTTTTTTAAACATCCATGACCTGCTGAATAAAATCAGGAAATTGAATTAGATGCTCTCCAAGGGACTTCCATCCCTAGAATACCACATCTCTGCCTGGGCCCCTTGGAAACTCTTGCTATAGGGAGAGGAATGATCTCATAGCAGATGTCTGTGCATGGTTATGAGGCCGTTCTGCTTTGGTGCCTGCTTTCATCATCAGCTGTTTTCAAGGGACAAATATTCCCACAGTGGCCACGGATGATTCCACACTGCTGTGGTCACTCTCCATGAATGACCAGGTAGAAGGCTTGTAGCCCAGGTGGGAGATACTAAGGTACGAATAATGGTAATTATAGTAAGAACAATAGCAATAACAGCAGCTAACACTTATTGAGGACTTACTTTAAGCCATGTATTATGTATAAAGTACATTATGTTATTTCGTCTAAATGCCAACCTTACGAGGTACACAGTGTTAATAGAGCTGTTTTATAGTCCATTAAAGTGAGGCCTAGAGAGATGTTTTTCCTGAAGTCATACTTCCAGGATGTGGCAGAAACAATGCAAACACAGGACTGTCTAAATCCAGAAGGCAGTGGTCTTGGGGAGGGGGGAGGAGGGACAGGAAAAGGGATATTACCTAGAGATTCAAGAAGTAGAGTCAAAATCAGCATGAATTGATTATTCATTAGATTGGGGGCATCAAAGATGAGCTTCTGGTTTGGTTTGGTGCTGGAGGGGGTGGCTGTCATGTTCTCATTCATGGATGGTAGCAATGCAAGTGGCCTTCATGGAGGGCCATGTTGGATGAGTAGGGGTTTAAGAAGCAGTGGTGAGACAGGGAAGAGTGGGGAGCTCTCAGCAGGCAGGACAGCCTGAGCCAGGGCCTAGGATGAGTCTCACATGGAAGACCCTGAGAGCGGCCAGAAGGAACAGAGAGTGACCGCTAGGGAAGTTGGGGCTGCTTGGGGAGTATAGAGCTATGGCATGGGGCAGGGGGTCCCTGGTGCCCAGAAGAGTTGGTACTTGCCAGTAATGGAGCCCTCAGAATGTAGGACATGCAGATGTACCACTTCTGCCTGAGCAAAGCAATGTATGCTGTATGAGTTGTGCTGTTATCCTGGGCAGGGACACCCCTGAGGAAGAACCATGGTGCACAGAGTCAGCAGACTGTAGAGACAGGAGGGTTTCAAGCAAGATTTCGAGCCTCAGAGGGAAATAGTGGGATTTTGGCCCTCCTAAAATCTGTGCTTTAGGAAGGAGAAGTACTCTGGGGTCCCAGGAAAGAGGGAAAGTGGCATCTCTGAGAAGTTGTGCATAGCCCCAGATGGGATAATAATCCCTTATTCACTTGTCTGGAGCCTCCTTGAGACCAGGAACTGTGTCTCATCCATTGTACCCCCAGCGCCTAGCCCGGTCCCATTCTCTTGAATTCACACCTCACCAACCCCATGAACATTCAGAGCTGGGGCAATGAATGATGCCCAACACCACAGACCATGCATGTGGTAAGGTTAGCCAGGGTCACAGAAGGACCTAGGGCTTCTCCAGATGTCCTCTGCATGGGTGCAGACTTTCCAGGTCATTCCATGTTGCCCCATAACACACTGGCTCCAGGACATCTAACTCTGCTGTGACCAGGTAGAATCTATAACGCCCCAGGAGCAGAGGCAGCAACCAGGACTCCCAGTGGAGTAGAGACGAGGAACTGCTTCTAAGCTTGGGAGACCTGCTGCTGCTGTTGCTGGCTGATAAGAGGCCCCTGGGGAAGAAGCATGACCCTCCCATCCTCTCAGGTTCTATTTCCGGAGATACTTGTGCTTAGCTTCATTCTCTTCCTCTTTCTCCCCCATGATGCCAAGTAAGAGCTCAACCCAGCTGTTAATGGTAAGATATTATTTCCATGCAATGTGTGTAATTCTGATTAGCTGGGCAATCCGACATACAGGAGTGTGAAGGCAGGATTCAGAGCCTCTTAGGGTAGAAGGCTCTGATTGCTTTGTTGAGAATCATCCACTACAATAAGGGATTCAGGATGAGAGAGGAGGCAAAGTGGTGTTTCCGTAGCTGGAAGGGAACTTTGACCTTGTGAACCATCAGAGGGAAACATGGGCTAAAGTGCGGGCAATGTGCATGATACCCAGGAGGAGCTAGCAATGCCTTGGGTCTGGTATGTATGGAGCGGGATGCTTGCCGGTATAGCTGAGCGCTGATTTTGCTGGGACGCAGATTCAGTGTGAGAAAAAGTTGTGCCCTAGTTCACTCGAAGCCATACTTCTCCAGCTCTGTGTACAGGCTGCATTAGTGAGGATGAACCAGGACTGCCCCAGCCAGGGCCTAATGGTGGACAGGTTTCTTAGTAGTAACCTCTCCATAAAGAAAACCCAATTCTGGAGTCTTCATAAATCATAGATGCTCTGGAGGCAAAACACTGGCCCTGGTGCCTAGAAACCACTGGCTTTGCAATGCTGCCTCTGGAAACCTACCTCCACTCATCCTTCTCTCCATCTAGGGGGTGGACTTGATCCTGTTTGTGGTCCCAGGTGGCATGGACCAAGACCTGGTGGAGGTGGTGCACTGTGTGCCTTAATCCTGCGTGGTCATGGTATCTCAGCCTCAGCAGGTGTTACCGAAGTGATATTTACCACTGTCTTCCATGTGAAGAGTTTTGGAGCACTGGAGAGTGGGAGAACTCCAAGAGTGATGTTCCCAAGTCTTAGAGTCTCAGGAGCAAGGTTTCCTTATAAGGATCCAGATCTCTGAAACCAATAACATACATGGCATTGGGTTAGGATAGCAGCATCTTTTTCACCTAATGACTGCTGGAAGTCGACTTCTCTGTGTGGTGCTGATAGAGTACCTAGAAAAACAGCAACCCATGGACACTTCAGAGTGAAGAAGAGAAGAGAGAAGGTCCCCAGGGGCTCACCAGGGCTGAGTCCATGTAGTGACACTTCCACATCCCACCTCCCCAAACACTCTACCATCAGAGAAGGCTGGTTGGTTCTTGTGTTTTTGTCTTGTCAGAAAGCCAGGGTGAGCGCATGGAGGAAAATGTGAGGGATTTCCAAGGCGGGATGTAGCCATGATTAACTGGGGGAGTGATATTTGGTACAGAGCCCCAGTTGAAGTGGCTAAGGGCCCCTCCAGGTTAAGAGCAGGACACAGTTCCATCACTGGGATCCAGAACCTCCTATTCTTGGATCAAAATGTTACCAGCATCCTGGGTTCTTGTGATCTCCCAGGATAGAAATCAAGAGAGATCACCAGACACAGCAGCAAAGACAAAGTTTATTTTAGCTTGTGCACAAGGAAGCCGGCACTGAAGAAGAAAAGAATGGGCTGCCCCTTGAGGAAAGTAGTGTGTGGGTTAGTTTTATAAAGTCTTTCTATAGGGAAGGGTTACATCGGGGCATGTGTAGAAGGGTTTTTCTAGTGCTTGCACAGTGGCTCAACATGCTTCTTCATACATTATATGTAACATTAGCATTTTAAATCACCACCCCAGGTGTGATTTTCAGCAAAAATGAAGAAGGGTAACTACAGGTTGGAGTTTAAATCTAACTGCACATTTGGGGCTCCAGGGAAGTCCCTAGACCCCCGAAATAGGAGCTTATGGTTATAGCTTCTTGGGTCTTTTGTTACTGATTGGCTGGGAGTTAGATAAGCAAGAGCTTGACTGAGGGGCTTTTTTTTTTTTTTTTGAGACAGTCTCACTCTGTTCCCCAAGCTGGAGTGCAGTAGCGTGATCTTGGATCACTGCAACCTTCGCCTCCCAGGTTGAAGCGATTCTCATGCCTCAGCCTGCCGAGTAGCTGGGATTACAGGCTCCCACCACCACGCCCAGCTAATTTTTGTATTTCTAGTAGAGACGGGGTTTCATCATACTAGCCAGGCTGGTCTTGAACTCCTGACCTCAGGGGATCCGCCCACCTCAGCCTCCTAAAGTGCTGAGATTACAGGTGTGAGCCACTGCGCAGGGCCAACTGAAGGGCTTTTATCCTTTTCCGCCAGATCATCTTAACATAGGAAGCTAACTAGCCTCCCTGTCTCAAATCCTTCCTAAATGGGCCAGATATAGAACTGTGTTGGCACCTCTGCTCTCCTCATCACTACTCCTAGCCTTTTCCTGTGCTCACAGGACAAAACTTGGAGGGCACCGGGGGAGGCAGTGAGCAGAGCCTGGCTGGTTGTCCCCAGGAAGGAAGGAGGAGGTCCAGGCCATAACGGCAAGGTGTCATCTCTGACCAGCCTAGGACGCAGGACAGAGTTCTTCTTCCTGAGGCCATGGGTAACTTGACTTCCACAAATAAAAGCTGAGGAAGAGGGATGAAACTGGAGGCTTACAGCAGGAATGTCCAGGGAGGGCAGGGGGAAGGGCAGGCAGGCAGTTCAGGACATCACAGACTTTCATGGCCAGAGTGTAGAGAGGCTGAAGAAGGTGGGTTTTCTGGAGGACTGTCCCAACCTCTCAGGGGCCAGCTGGGCATCCAGGCATCTCCTACCTTAGAAGGTAGACCAGCAGAATAGGCACCACTTAGAGATTTAGAAATGCAGTTTTCCAGACCTCACTCTAGACTTTCTGACTCTACATTTAACCAGATCCTCAAGGTGACGTGTGTGCAGGAAAGTTTGAGAAACCTTGTTGAGGGGAGGAGTTCTGACAGGGCTGGAGGGAGGACACCCCTCTAACAGGCAGCACGCAGGGGCTGCCATGGAGGTGACATCACACCACATGGTGAGTTGGGGAAAGAGAGAGGCAATGAGCTCCTTCCGGCGGGGCTGAGTGTGAGGGGGCTGCTGGAGGGGGCTGCTCAAGACAGCAGCTGTGCCTCTGAGCCTCTGCCTCTGCATGGGGCACAGGTTAGGGCCAGAGACATGGATTTGGAGCCTCAGAAGAGACGGGGACGTAGAAGCTGTGAGACTGGACGAGATCACCTAGAGCAAGTAGAGAGTGGGAAGAGGGCCTAGAATGGAGGTTGAGGGGATGCCCCCATATAAACAGCAGCCAAGGGGAGGAACTTGGCAGAGATTTCAGCAATCAGTGGCCTAGGGGAAATTCCAGCTGAGCGGGGGGAGACAGAAGGGTCAATAGGATTGAATGGATGGAGCAGACAGGAGAGCACCAGACAGGGTCCATGGATTTCACAGGCCATCAGAAAATGTTACATTAAAAGGGCTATCAAAAGCGGAGATAGGCCAGGCACATTGGCTCACACCTGTAATCCCAACATTTTGGGAGACCAAGGCGGGAGGATTACTTAAGCAAGAGTTTGAGACCAGCCTGGGCAACATAGTGAGACCCTGTCTCTACAAAAATTACAAAAATTAGCCAGGCATGGTGGTCTGTGCCTGTGATCCCATCTGCTCAGGAGGCTGAGGTGGGAGGATTGCTTCAGCCCAGGAGGTCAAAGCAGCAGTGAGCTGAGATCGCACCACTGCACTCCAATCTGGGCAACAGAGCAAGACCCTGTCTCAAAAAACAAACAAACAAACAACAACAACAACAACGAAAAAAACAGTGGAGATAGTGGAAAGAAAACTTAATGCCTTTTTAAAAACATAGTTTGGGAAGTGGCTATTAAAAGGACAGTCTATCAGCAGAAGTGACAGTCCATCACTGCAGAAAGATAAATAGAGCTGACAGGGGAAGCTGCTGAACTTGTTGATTTCTGTTTTCTGTGTACAGCTGTGGAACAAATAGGGAAGACAAACAGCTGGCTGCTAACTCTGATCACATAAATGGAAGTTAAGGAAAACTGGATCATAAAAGTGATGGATAAGGAAAAAACAGTGCTAAACCATATCTTAAAATATTTTGCTTATCTTATTTTTCTCAAAACATTATATATATGTCATGTTAAAATAGCTTAATAATATTGGGGGTTTTTTTAAAAAAAAAAAAGGTGGCCGGGCGCGGTGGCTTAAGCCTGTAATCCCAGCACTTTGGGAGGCCGAGATGGGCGGATCACAAGGTCAGGAGATCGAGACCAGCCTGGCTAACTCAGCAAAACCCCGTCTCTACTAAAAAATACAAAAAACTAGCCGGGCGAGGTGGTGGGCGCCTGTAGTCCCAGCTACTCGGGAGGCTGAGGCAGGAGAATGGCGTAAAAACCCGGGAGGCGGAGCTTGCAGTGAGCTGAGATCCGGCCACTGCACTCCAGCCTGGGCGACACAGCGAGACTCCGTCTCAAAAAAAAAAAAAAAAAAAAAAAAAGAAAAAAGAAAAATTAAAAATTAAAAAATTTTAAAAAGGCATTAAGTTTACCACAATTTTTTAATGGGGGTAGGCATTGGGAACTGGATTGTGATGATGGCTGCACAATTTGGGGAATTTACTAAAAATCATTGAATTGTGCACTTAAAACATGAATTTTCTTCCTTTCTTCCTTTGTTTCTTCCAACAGGGTCTTGCTCTGTCACCCAGGCTGGAGTGCAGTGGCAAGATAATAGTTCACTGCAGCCTCAATCTTCCAAGCTAAAGTGATCCTCCCACCTTAGTGTCCCGAGTAGCTAGGACTGCAGGCACACACCACCATGCTGGGCTAGTTTTTTGTTTTTGTTTTTGTTTTTTTAATAGAGGTGAGGTTTCTTTGTGTTGTCCAGGCTGGTCTCAAACTCCTAACCTCAAGAGGTCCTCCCACCTTTGCCTCCCAAAGTGCTTGGATAACAGGTGTCAGCCACTGTACCTGACCTGTAATATTTTTCTGTTCTTGGAAAGTCTTTTGTTGGTCATCTATGATACTTCTCTATAAAAATACACATGTATAACTTGAGATTTAAGATTTCCTCTTATTCTCCTGGGACCATACATCTCTGAATAGTAAACTCTTTTTTTCTTTTGGATGAAGTTACCAATACAGCTTTTAGTCACATGTAAGCAAAATAACATAAATATATAAAAAATTTCAGTAAATAATAATTATTATTATTTTTATTTATTTATTTTTTTTGAGATGGAGTCTCACTCTGTCGCCGAGGCTGGAGTGCAGTGGCGCGATCTCGGCTCACTGCAAGCTCCGCCTCCCGGGTTCATGCCATTCTCCTGCCTCAGCCTCCTGAGTAGCTGGGACTACAGGTGCCGCCACCACACTCTCCTAACTTTGTATTTTTAGTAGAGACTGGGTTTCACCGTGTTAGCCAGGATGGTCTCGATCTCCTGACCTTGTGATCTGCCCGCCTTGGCCTCCCAAAGTGCTGGGATTACAGGCATGAGCCAGCGCGCCCGGCCAATAATTATTACATGAAAAATAAAATGGAAATGCATCTCTTAATGAGGTAGATGGAACTTTTTTTAAAAAGTTGATTTGTGTATCCGTTGATGAAAATTACATGTTTTAGACTGCAACAGGAATTAGGGTCAATTGTCTTTCTGCTTTCATTTTGTTGATGTAAGCACTGAGCAACCTTGCTCAGCTACATAATCAAACATTGATGGAAATGAAAGTGTTTTATTATAGCAGTGTCACTCACATTTTTTAACTCTTTCTGCAATGTGTGTCAAACAGTACATAGTGATCTATCATGAAAAATTATTTTTAATCATATATTAGCTGACAATTTGATTAGATCTTCCTTCAACTTTATTGAAAGCAAAGAACTGGAAACCACTCAGCTTGAAAACAAATTTTTTCTTATGCATTCATTAATGTCACTCACCCTCCACCATTGATAGCAATACTTCAAATTGTCCTTCCATTTAATCCCCTGGAGGTTTTTGGGTTTTGTTGTTGTTGTTGTTGTTTAATTCCCAAGCAATGAAATTTTACAGTGCAATGAAATATTCAGGACAAGTGAGAGGTATAGTTTTACTTTTGTAATAAAGAGAAGAAGGACTATTGTGAAAAAAGAATCTACATGAAGCCTCAAATGCTGGCTTCTTTCCAGGCAGAGCAGCTCTGGGAAAGATTAAAAATGAAGTTGAGCATCTGGGAGCTGATCCTCCTGAAGCTATCTATACCCATGTACCCCTTGGAAAGTCTTCACATACAGATTCCATAGCCTGAACAGTGATGGTGGGAATGCCACCCTTTGATGGAGTCTGGATAGGAAAAGGGGAGAAGGCCAGGCGCGGTGGCTCATGCCTGTAATCCCAGCACTTTGGGAGGCCAAGGTGGGCAGATCATGAGGTCAGGAGATCGAGACCATGCTGGCTAACACAGTGAAACCCCGTCTCTACTAAAAATACAAAAAAAAAAAAATTAGGTGGGCGTGGTGGCGGGCGTCTATAGTCCCAGCTACTGGGGAGGCTGAGGCAGGAGAATGGCGTGAACCCGGGAGGCGGAGCTTGCAGTGAGCCGAGATCGCGCCACTCACTCCAGCCTGGGTGGCAGAGCGAGACTCCATCTCAAAAAAAAAAAAAAAAAAAAAAGGAAAAGGGGAGAAAGAGAATAACAGCTAGCAGAGAAAGCTAGGTGGAAAGTTTATTTTTAGTCTGGGACAATGAATTAGTCATCTATTGTGACATAACAAATTATTTCAAAACTTGGCAGCTTAAAACAACAAATATTTATTCTCTTGAATGGTTTCTGATGGTCAAGAACCTGAGAACAGTTCGTCTGGGTGATTGTGGCTCAGGGTCTCTCATGAGGCCTGGTGACCACTTTCCCTTGGTCCTTCAGTATGTCTTATGCCCACAGCAATGCTACCAACTTCTTCGGCTCACCTGCCAGCTAACCTTGGTTCACCTGTGTTTCCATATGTTTTTCTTGCTTGTACAGCCACTGGGGACCAACTCTGGCCAGGACAATTCTGTTTGCCATGATGTGGGTTGAAATCACAACTTCTCCTGGGCCTGGTGGCTCACGCCTGTAATCCCAGCACTTTGGGAGGCCGAGGCAGGTGGATCATGAAGTCAGGAGTTTGAGACCAGCCTGGCCAACATGATGAAACCTTGTCTCTACTAAAAAATACAAAAATTAGCTGGGCGTGGTTGTGGGAGCCTGTAATCCCAGCTACACGGGAGGCTGAGGCAGGAAAATCGCTTGAAACCGGAAGGCGGAGGTTGCAGTGAGCAGAGATCGCACCACTGCACTCCCACCTGGGCAACAAGAGCAAAACTCTGTCTCAGGAAAAAAAAAAAAAAAAAAAAAAGAAAAAGAAATCAAAACTTCTTCTATGACATTTGAACTCCCTGTGAAGTTTATCCTGTGAGGAAGAGTTTTTCTCTCGGTCTTAGAGTATCCTTTAGTGTCCTCTTCATAATTACTCTCCTATCATAACTCTCCTATCATCTAACACTTTTTTTTTTTTGAGATGGAGTTACCATTACCCAGGCTGAAGCGAAGGAGTGCAATCTCAGCTAACTGCAATCTCCGTCTTTTGGGCTCAAGAGACCCTCCTGCCTCAGCCTCCTGAGTAGCTGGGATTACAGGCATGTGCCACCATGCCTGGCTAATTTTTTTGTATTTTTCGTAGAGACGGAGTTTCACCATATTGCCCAGGCTGGTCTCAAACTCCTGAGCTCAAACGATCTGCCCACCTCAGCCTCCTAAAGTGCTGGGATTACAGGCATGAGCCACTGCGCCTGGCCTAATACTCCTTTAGAATGAACTGTCTTCCTCTAATATATTCTCTAACCTCTGATTTATTATCCTACTAGGAAGTTGAGAATTGGAATGTTCATTATCAGGTTCTGGGGAGGATTTTCTTTGGGGGCATGTTATATTATTTCATAGGAAATGCCATTTTGTTATACAGAAAAAAAACATCATAGCTTGAGCTCCTCCAAAAAAGTGTTGTAATTTAGAAATTCTTAGGAAGCTTGTCATAATGAATCAATAAAAAATTAATAACAATATAGCCAACTCTATGTTGTCTACAAGATACACACGTTAGATTCAAAAATACAAATAGATTGAAACTAAAAGGATAGAAAAAGATAAATCATGTAAACAGCAACCACAGGAAAGCTAGAGGGGCTGTACTGACATCAGAAAAAAATGGATTTAAAACCAAAAAGTGTTACTAGAGATAAAGAGGGATATGCTATCATTAGAAAAGAGCCAATCCATCAGAAAGATATGACAATTATATATGTATATGCACCTAACTACAGAGTACCAAAATATGTCAAACAAAAACTGACATAAATGAAGGTAGAAATGGAAACTCCAACAATAATAGTTGAAGACTTCAATACTCTGCTTTCAAGAATGGATAGAATGACTAAGCAGAAGATCAACAAGGAAATAGAAGACTTAAATAATACTGTAAACCAAATGGACCTAACAGACATCTATATAACACTCTACTCAACAATAGCAGAAGCAGAATACACATTCTTCCGAAATGCCTATGGAACGTTCTCTAAGATAGACCATATACTAGCCCATAAAACAAACCTCAATACATTTAAAAGGATAGAAATAATACAAAATATGTTTTCTTGTCGCAATGGAATGCACAAAGAAAGTTGGAAAACTCACAAATATGTGGAAATTAAACAACACACTCCTCAATAACCAATGGGTCAAAGAAGAAATCAAAATGGAAGTTAGAAAATACTTTGAGATGAATAGACATGAAGATAACATGAAAACTTGTGGGTAAAGCAAAAGCAGTGATTAGAGGAAAATTTATAGCCATAAATGCCTATATTTAACAAGAAGAAAGATCTCAAATCAATACATTTAAAAGCTGGAAAAAGAAGAGCAAACTAACAAAACAAGCAGAGGAAGGAAATAATAAGTATTAGAGTAGAAATTAATGAAATAAATAATAGAAAAACAATAGGGAAAATTAAAGAAACCAAAGCAGATTATTTGAAGTAATCAGCAAAATTGGCAAACCTCTAGTCAGAGGTTTGACCAAGAGAAAATGAGAGAAAACTCAAATTACTAGAATCAGAAATGAAAAAGGGGCATTACTACCAAGCATACAGAAATAAAAAAGATTGAAAAGAAATACTATGAACAACTGTATTAGAATAAATTAGATAATTTAAATGAAATAGACATTTCCTAGAAAGACACAAAGTCCCAAAACAGACCAAGGAAGAAATAGGCAATCTAAATAGGCCTAAGTAAAGAGATTAAATTAATAATTAAAAAACTAGCTTTTTCCAAAGTGAATTCAGGGCCCCGTTGCTACTTGTGCTATACTTTGACATACCTTTCCTTTCTTATTTTGTAAACTTCCTGGAAAGCCGTCTTCACTTAGTATCTCCTAGTCTCTCTATGTGTGGTTGGTAGTCATGGAAGTGACACCTAAAGTAAGCCAGAAGTTCGGTGGAACGTGTGAGAAACTGTTTTGTGCTTTTATGGATGTCATACTTGACAATACATGTATAAGTTACATGAATTGATGCTAAATATATCTTCCATTTGAATTCCTTTTGGACAAAGTTATTTCTTGATGTGGAAAAAAACAAAAAAACAAAAAACAAAACCCAGCCTGGCCAACATGGTGAAACCCCGTCTCTACTAAAAATACAAAAATTAGCCAGGTGTGGTGGCAGGTGCCTGTAATCCCAGCTACCTGGGATGCTGAGGCAGGAAAATCACGTGGACCTGGGAGGTGGAGGTTGTAGTTAGCCGAGATTGTGCCACTGCACTCCAGCCTGGGTGACAGAGTAAGACCCTGTCTCAAAAAAAAATTAATAATAATAGTAATAATAATACATCACCCACGAAGAAAAGCCTAGGACCAGGTGGCTTCACTGATGAATTCTGCCAAATGTTGAAAGAAGCATTAATAACAATTCTTTACATACTGTTCCAAAAAACAGAAGAACAGGAACACTTCTCAACTCATTCAATGAAACATATTACCCTGATACCAAAACCAGAGAAAGATATCACAAGAAAAAAAACCAAAACTACACGCCAGTATTTGTTAGGAATATGAATTCAAAATCCCTCAGCAAAATGCTAGCAAACTGAATCTAGTCACATATAACAAAAACTTAGGCCAGACACAGCGGCTAATGCCTGTAATCCCTCCTAAAAAACAATAACAAAAAAGAAAAATATTAAACATTATGACCAAGTGGGATTTATCCCAAATTTGGCAATGGATTATTAGACATGACATCAAAAGCACAAGCAGCAACAACAACAAAAAATAGATAAACTAGACTTCATCAAAATTAAAAACGTTTGTGCTTCAAGTGACATCATCAAGAAAATAAAAGGACACCTCACCGAATAGAAGAAAAATATTTGTAATGTACATACCTGACAGTGGACTAGAATCCAGAATACATAAAGAACTCTTAGAGCTCAATAACAAAAAGGCAAATAACCCAATTTAAAAATGGGCAAAAGATTCAGAGAGGTGTTTCTTCAAAGCAGGTATACAAATGGCCAATAAATATATGAAAGATAACTGACATCATTATTCATCAGGGACATGCAAATCAAAACCACAATGAGATACCATTTCATAACCACTAGGATGACTGTAATCAAACAGTCAGATAATAACAAGTGCTGACGAGAATGTGGAGAAATCAGAGCTTTCCTACACTGCTGGCAGGAATGTAAAATGGTGTAGACAATTTGGAAAATGGTTTGGTGGTTTTTCAGAAAGTTAAACATAAGTTACCATTTGACCCAGTGATTGCACTCTGAGGTGTTAACTCACTCCTAGGTATATACCTACAAGAGATGAAAACATATTCACACAAAAACTTGTACACAAATGTCTTTAGCAGCATTATTTAAAATAGCCAAAAGGTAGAAACAACCCAAATGAAATGGGAAACCACCTGAATCAGCTGATGCATGGGCAAACAAAATATGGTATATCCATACAACGGAATATTTTTCCAGTGCTAAAAAGGGAATGAAATACTGATACATGCTACGACATGGATGAACCTTGAAAACAGTATGCTCAGTGAGAGAAGCAGTTACAAAAGATCATATACTATATTATTCCATTTATAGGAAATGTCCAAACAGGAAAATCAATAGAGACAGAAAGTAGATTAGTTGTTGCTTAGGGATAGGAGAGATGGGGGAATGCTGGTGGTGATAGCTAAAGGGTACAGTGCTTCTTTTTGAGGTGATAAAAATGCTCTAAAATTACGGCCGGGCACAGTGGCTCACTCCTGTAATCCCAGCATTTTGGGAGGCTGAGGTGGGAGGATCCCTTGAACTCAGGAGTTCAAGACCATCCTGGGCAACATGGCATGACCCTGTCTCTAAAAAAAAAAACAATTCAAAAGTTAGCCAGGCATGGCAGCACGTGCCTGTAGTCCCAGCTACTTGGGAGGCTGAGGTGGGAGGATCCCCTGAGCCCAGGAGGCAGATGTTGCAGTGAGCCAAGATGGTGCCACTGCACTCCAGCCTGGGTGACAGAGGGAGACCATGTCTCAAAAAATTTTTTTAAATTTAAAAATACATGCTGTGAAATTGACTGTGGTGATCACCACATATATGTGTGAGTATACTAAAAACCACTACATTATACACTTTTAGCAGGTGAATTGTATGGTATATGAATTATGCCTCAATAAAACTGTTACAAACAAGAATTAATAAGACACAATGGGCTGGGCGCGGTGGCTCACGCCTGTAATCCCAGTACTTTGGGAGTCCGAGGCAGGCGGATCATGAGGTCAGGAGATCGAGACCCTCCTGGCTAACATGGTGAAACCCTGTCTCTACTAAAAATACAAAAAAAAAATTAGCTGGGCATGGTGGCAGGTGCCTGCAGTCCCAGCTACTCAGGAGGCTGAGGCAGGAGAATGGCATGAACTCGGGAGGCGAAGTGAGCAGAGATCGCGCAACTGCACTCCAGCCTGGGCAACAGAGCGAGACTCCGTCTCAAACACACACACACACACACACACACACACACACAAATGGCAGCTCTGTGCCAGAAAGAAAGCATGGACTTTGGAGTCCAACAGACTGTGTTAATCTGGTTCTCCAAGAAGCAGGAACAATATGCAAAAGAATTTTATTAGAGGAAACACCTATTTGAGCGATAAAATGCGGAGGCAGCTAGGAAAGGCTGGGAGAACTGCCAGACCATGATGCAAGTCTGACCCTGGCTGAAGGAGAGGAAGAGGGAAGGTTCAGGGAAGATTCAGGCAAGTATCCTAGACTACCATGCAGTCTAAGAAAGCCTTAGTGAGGCTGTCAGGGAATCCTCCAGCCAACTCCCCTGCCCATCAGAGAAGTGTGTTGTTGTTGTTGTTGTTGTTGTTGTTGTCGTCGTCGTTGTTTGAGACGGAGTCTCGCTCTATTATCCAGGCTGGAGTGCAGTGGTGCAGTCACGGCTCACTGCAACCTCCGCCTCCCTGGTTCAAGCAATTCTTCTGCCTCAGCCTCCCAGGTAGCTGGGATTACAGGCACCTGCCACCATGACTGGCTAATTTTTTGTGTTTTTAGTAGAGACTGGGTTTCACCACGTTGGTCAGGCTGGTCTCAAACTCCTGACCTCATGATCCACCCGCCTCCGAAAGTGCTGAGATTACAGGCGACCAGCCTTCTGTTTGCTATGTTGCCCAGGCTGGTCTTGAACTCCTGGGCTCAAGTGATCCTCCCATCTCAGCCTCCTGAGTAACTGGAACTAGAGAAGGGCTCAGATGAGTTTTGTATCAACCAGAAATGGATCTGCCTTAGAATCCCTGGCTGTGCTTGTCACTGGATGGCAGATGTTTGTGGCAAGCTTGCTATGCAGCAATGAACTTCAGGGGGCAACTGAAACCTCCAGTCAATTACACTCCCTGTAGTTGGATATCTGTGAAGCACAGTTGCATAACTGCCACACCGATTAAGGCTCAAATCCCAGTTCAACAATATACTAACTGTGTGGCCTTGCACAAGATACCCTCCCTGAGACACAGTTGACTCATCTACAAAATGGGGATGATAGTAGTACCTGCCACATAGGGTCGATGTGAGAATAATGTATATATAAACTGCCTAACACAGAAAAGGCATACAATAAGTGTTCAAGAAGTAGTAGCTATTACTAATATTGTATTTACTACTACTATTGTTATTATTATATCCTTCTAGACTTTATGTACTTCATTAAAATAGTGGACATCATATTCTACATATAATAGGTGTTCTGTTTATTTTGCTTAACATCATATTGTATGTCTTTTTCCAAGTTACCATTTGCTCTCCATAAACATTTTGAAGGCTGTTTTGTAGTCTATGTAGTATACATACCCGAGCTTACTTAGCCCTTCTCTTAATCATTAAACCTTTCCCCAAAAAACAGTTTTTGCTACTTAAAACAATTCTGTAGTGGACATTTTTACATAAAATAATTTTTTTCTTTGTATTTGGGATTTTTCCTCAAGGTTCCAGAATAGGATTACTAGGTTAGAGAGAGTGTGGACAGGCTAGAGAGTTGTATGTATGAACACATTTTTTTTTTTTTTTTAGACAGAGTCTTGCTCTGTCGCCCAGGCTGGAGTACATTGGTGCAATCATGGCTCACTGCTTCAGCCTCCCAAGTAGCTGGAACTACAGACATGCACCACCACACCTGGCAAATTCTTAAATTTTTTGTAGACATGGGGTTTCACTATGTTGCCTAGGCTGGTCTCAAACTCCTGGCCTCAAGCAATCCTCCTGCCTCACCCTCCCAAAGTGCTGGGATTACAGGCATGAATCACCACACCCAGCTGAGAGTGTGAACATTTTTAAGGTTCCTGACCCGGGTTGCCAAGCTTGGTCTTCAGAAAAATGGGGCCAGTTTACATTCCAGCCGGCAGCATATGAGAGTGCTCACTTCACTGTCCCCTTATCCAGCCGGGGTTATCACTTTTGACATTTTTAAATATTTTCTAACTGAAAAGGCAAAACAGCCTCTACTTATTTGTTCTGTCCCTTTTTTTTTTTTTTTTTTTGAGACAGGGTCTTGCTCTGTCACCCAGGCTGGAGTGCAGTGGTGTGATTTAGGTTCACTGCAACCTCCACCCCCCAGGCTCAAGTGATCCTCCCACCTCAGCCTCCCAAGTAGCTGGGACGACAGGTGCACACCACTATGCCTGGCTTTTTTTTTTTTTTTTTTTTTTTTTTGTATTTTTGGTAGAGACAGGGTCTTGCCATATTGCCCAGGATGATCTCGAACTCTTGAGCTCAAGCAATCCATTCGCCTCAGCCTCCCAAAGTACTGGGATTACAGGCATGAGCCACCATGCCAGGCCTGTTCTGTTACTTTTAAGTACAGTTTTTTTTTCAAATGTTTTTGTGCAGATGCTATCATATACAAAAGTAATTGTTTTGTGAATTGTCTGTGCACATTCATCTATTAAGATGCCACTTTTTCAATTAATTAATACAATTTCAAAATAATAGACTAGGCGCAGTGGTTCACGCCTGTAATCCCAGGACTTTGGGAGGCTGAGGTGGGTGGATAACCTGAGGTCGGGAGTTCCAACATGGTGAAAACCCATCTCTACCAAAAATACAAAAGTTAGCTGGGTGTGGTGGCACATACCTGTAATCCCAGCTACTTGGGAGGTTGAGGCACAAGAATTGCTTGCACCCTGGAGGCAGAGGCTGCAGTCAGCTGAGATCACGCCACTGCACTCCAGCCTGTGCGATGGAGTGAGACTCCATCTCAAAAATAAATTAATAACAATAATAATAATAATAATAATTGCCTGACATGCTTCCCACTATTTTGCCTTTTAAGTTTTTTTTTTAATGTATAAGAAGGGAAGTATTTTGTCAGACATACCTATTAGACATTTGTTTTGTAATTTCTTTTGTCTCTTTTAACCTTACAAAGCCCATCCTCCCATAGAAAACAAATTTTTTTTACAGATGGTTCAAAGTGAAACCACAACTGAGCTACACAGATAATTTTTTAAAGTTTTGTATGAGTAGAGCCCAATCTAATGATCATCTGCTGCAATGCCCTTCTCCAGAACTGATTTTCCTCCTCCTTTTGTGTTCCAGGGCCCAGATATTGACTATTAAGTGTCCAGGAAGGATCTTTCTTATATAAAGGTGCTTCTGAGGACTTCCAGAGTTACAGTGGAGGAGGAATCAGGGCAGGAATTGGGGCTGGACAGGTCTACTCCCAAGGATTTCCACTTTTACCACATGGACCTGCATGACTCTGAAGACAGACTGCAGCTCTTTCCAGAAGAGAATACTAGGATGAGGAAAGAAGTAGTCCAAGCTGAAATGGCCAATGAGTCAAGAGGAGCAGGGGATGGTAAGGCTCAAAGAGACCTTCAAGAGGAAGTGGATGAACTTGTCCACTTATATGAACTTGAAGATGATCATGAATTAAGGGATGAGTTTGTTGATGAAAACTTGCCCAGAACAGGGATTTCAGAATATCCTCCTTATGTGATGAAGAGGAGAGACCCAGCCAGGGAGCAGAGAGACTGGAGACCTAGTGGAGAGACAGCGGAGGCTGAGGACCTGGGCTTCGGAGGGTGGGGCTCGGCAGGCCAGTGCCAGGACTTGCGGGAAGCCTATAGGTACACACACGGCCGTGCCAGCGAGGAGTATGAATGCTATGTCATCCCCGAGGAAGAGGATGAAGAAGAAGCTGCTGATGTCTTCTGTGTCACTTGTAAGACTCCAATAAGAGCTTTTCAGAAGGTTTTTGATGAACATAAGGAGCATGAAGTGATCCCACTCAATGAAGCACTGGAAAGTGCCAAGGTAAATAGGTCTCCTTGGTTCTTCTCTGTCTTGACATTGCTTTGGTATCTCAAGTACATATGCAGGAAATACATCTAAAATGCCTTCTAGGGCCGGGCACGGTGGCTCAAGCCTGTAATCCTAGCACTTTGGGAGGCCAAAACGGGCGGATCACGAGGTCAGGAGATCCAGACCATCCTGGCTAACACGGTGAAACCCCGTCTCTACTAAAAAATACAAAAAACTAGCCGGGCAAGGTGGCGGGCGCCTGTAGTCCCAGCTACTCGGGAGGCTGAGGCGGGAGAATAGCATAAACCCTGGAGGCGGAGCTTGCAGTGAGCTGAGATCCGGCCACTGCATTCCAGCCTGGGCGACAGAGCGAGACTCTGTCTCAAAAAATAAATAAAATAAAATAAAATAAAATAAAGTGCCCTCTACAAGAGCGAGAGAAGATATAACATTAATACCTTCTTTGTGATCCTCTGTTGGATAGGATGAAATTCACAAAAACATGAACAAATTGGAAAAGCAGATAATCCAGATGGAAAACTTTGCAAATCACTTGGAGGAGGTTTTCATCACTGTGGAGGTAAGACCATATTCGAAGACCTCATCAGACTCACATTGCTTCCATCAATGGCTAGGTCAAGCAGCTGTTTCTGGTATGAGCTACAGAATCTGTTTTCTTAGAATGTGAGGGGTCACCACTGCCCCTCTCCCCTCCCTTCTTTCCCTGACCTCCCATAGCACCCAGGCATGGATGTCATGGAACCGATTACCTGTCAGCATTCCTTACAGAACTATAAGCTCTTGGTGTGAAAGCTGGGTCGTCTGTCTCAATATCTCTAGTCCTACTACATGGTATATTTCAGAGCAGGCATTTTTTACATGTTTGTTGCATTAGTAAATAAGGTAGAAATTTCCCAACACAATCCCTCTCCTTCACTTGCTTCATTTTCTCCTAATCCCCCGTTACCCAAGTCACCAATTGCATGTGATTTAGACCCTTATTTGAATTCTTTTTTCAATGTATACTGTTTTCATTATTCAACTTGATAGACCCTTATTCTAACAAAGATGACTTCATGGTGGCATCATCCAGTGAAGTCCCTCATTTGAGCCCAGGTGGTGAAGAGGGGACATCTTTTTTTTGCCCTTGTGTTTTGGGTTGTTTTTCTTTTTATTTGTTTTGGACCTCTTTTTGGGGGTAGAAGGTCTGACTGAGAATCCCTGGGTTGCTATCTGGTGCATTGGCTGAGAAACCAGAAACAGTGGAGTTCCATGTTGCTTCCTTGGTTTTGGGAGTTGTTAATTTTAGGCTTTTGGGGGTACCTATAATGTTGACTATATAAAGTCAGGTGTAGACTGTGAAACACTTTTTTATTGTTCTAAGAGGCAAAATACCCACTTCTGCCAACGATTGCTACTCAAACAAATGAATATTTTTAGCTCTGCATGCATTAAAAAATAAATTTATGGCTGGACGCAGTGGCTCATGCCTGTAATCCCAGTGCTTTAGGAGGTCAAGGTGGGCAGATCACCTGAGGTTAGGAGTTCGACCAGCCTGGCCAACATGGTGAAACCCCATCTCTACTACTAATAAAAAATTAGCTGGGCGTGGTGGCATGTGCCTGTAGTCCCAGCTACTTGAGAGGCTGGGCAGGAGAATTGCTGGAACCTGGGAGGTGGAAGTTGCAGTGAGCCTAGATCACACCACTGCACTCCAGCCTGGGCAACAGAGCGAGACTCCATCTCAAATAAATAAATAAATAAATAAATAAATAAATAAATAAATTTGTGTATTGCCTTTGTCTAGTTAGCAATTTCCAGACTTTCCTGAGAGATCAGTAAAAGCTTAGAATTCTAGGATTGAAAAGGAGTTTCCATCCTTTGATAGCCCCTCTCCCTCCCAATCTTGACATGGGTAAGGATGTGAGCCTTGATCCAGATGTCAAGATGACTGAGATAGAAGGTGTGGCTCTGTAACTTCTGCCCACTAGTCATATTGGCCCCTAGAGACGCAGAAGAAGACTAGTTCCTTTTTCATGGTTCAGCCTTGACAAGGCATTGCAGGATACCCATTCCATTGTTGATAAATATTCTTTTCCTCAGCTGTTATCTATTTCTCATAAGATTAATAAGTTTCAATGCCTGTCACCAAACATGCCACAGTCCCCTGTGTGTGACCTAGTAGATACATGGTACACCACTGTGATGCCAGAGCTCAACCCAACCTTCCAGATGAGGTCAACCAGGACTGAGGAGCTCAGGACTTGCCCTCTCTCTTCTCTTCATGTGGATGCGCTACTTCTATTAATGCAGCCTCGGATGGTACCAACAGGAGGATCTCATATGAATCAACGAAGCCCCAGGCCCATTTCCCATGAAGCTAGACCTTTTCCACCCCCAGTCTTACAAGGGAGGAGAGCTATTGCACTAATCTTCCATGGAAGACACAGAGAGGGGGCAAACCCTTCCACTGCCAAGCATAGGGTGGTGGTAGGAGGGGGTAAGTGTACAACATCCAAGACAAAACTTCTTACATTGGCTGGGCACAGTGGGTCACACCTGTAATTTCAGCATTTTGGGAGGCCAAGGTGGGCGGATCACTTGAGGTCAGGAGTTTGAGACCAGCCTAGCCAAGATGGTGAAACCCTATCTCTCCTAAAGATACAAAAAAAAAAAAAAAAATTAGTTGAGCATGGGGGTGGGTGCCTGCAATCCCAGCTACTTGGGAGGCTGAGACAGGAGAATCACTTGAACCAAGGAGGCAGAGGTTGCAGTGAGCTGAGATCGCTCCACTGCACTCCAACCTGGGCAACAAAACAAGGCTCCATCAAACAAACAAACAAACAAAAAAACTTCGTACACGCTGCTCTGCCAGCTTACTCTCAGATCAAAGTCCCTTCATCCTCAGTGAGGACCCCAAGGCCATCCTTTCATACTCAACACTGGGAAGTTCATCGGTTGCCTTTCTCTCTCTTGCACCATTCTGAGCAAGTCCTATGCACATAGCAGGTGTTCAGTAATTACTCCCTGAATGATTGATAAGATCCTCTTCCTTGGAAATGTCCCCATCACCTGATGAGGATGACATCCATTAGAGCTTGCAGAGCTCTGGGGACAATATAAGCAATATATACTCTATTAATATTAATATTAGTATTTCTCATCTACTGTGCTCCTGGATTAATATTGTCAGAACCCTCCCTTTGCCCTCCTGCAACTTCTCATCTGTAAGCAGTGCTGCCAGGTCACAACCCTTGTTCCCCCTTTGCCTTCGTCTCTCCCCTAGTTGATATGATCCTCGTTGATTTAATTTTGGTGTTTGTATGATCCAAGCACAAGGGAGTGAAGAGGAGCCTCATGAGACGTTAAGAGCTCAGGAGGGAATGGTAGATGGGAATCTCTCAGGGAAAATATTCCCACATTAAGGTCCAATATCAGGCAGAATCATCACTGATAATCTCCCTGGTCACTTGTCATGGTGATATAAGGTAGTTGAAACTGGAAGTGGATTGCAAAATTCTGCCAGGAGAGAAAGGAGTGCTTTTGTTTAGATTATTCCTGGGGTCTAGGCTGGAGACAACTGTGTTCCAGCACCTTCAGCTTCCATTCCAACATCCTGACAAGAGATGAGAGGACAAAGTAGAGGAACTAAAATAGTTCTGATAGGCACACATTTTCATTGCTCTAATGACATGACTCTAATCAGGCTGGGTGCGGTGGCTCACTCCTGTAATCCCAACACTTTGGGAGGCTGAGGCAGGCGGATCACTTGAGGTCAGGAGTTCAAGACCAACCTGGCCAATATGGTGAAACCCCATCTCTACTAAAAATACAAAAATTAGCCGGGTGTGGTGATGCATACCTGTAATCCCACCTACTCAGGAGCCTGAGGCAGGAGAATCACTTTAACCTGGGGGGGCGGAGGTTGCAATTAGCCAAGATCGCACTACTGCACTCCAGCCTGGGCAACACTGCGCGACTCTGTCTCAAAAAAAAAAAAAAAAAATTAATCAACACACTACATGCGCTGAAGTGATGACTGAGGTCAACTGTCTTGCAGGAGAATTTTGGAAAACAAGAAAAAAACTTTGAGTCACATTACAACGAGATCTTGGAAACACTTGCTCAAAAATATGAGGAAAAAATACAAGCTCTAGGGGAGAAAAAGAAAGAGAAGCTGGAAGCCTTATATGGACAACTGGTCAGCTGTGGAGAAAACCTAGATACCTGCAAAGAACTGATGGAAACAATAGAAGAGATGTGTCACGAGGAGAAGGTGGATTTCATAAAGGTCAGTAATGAAACGAAATGAAATAATGAATATAAAGAAAAGAGATGGAATGATAAACGGAAACGACAGTTATGGCTGAGGTAAGCTAGGTTGTCCTCTTTCCTCCTGGAGGCATTGGAATCGACTTTTATGGCCAGCATCCATTTGATTCCACTGGATGATCGTGATGGGGAGGCTGTGGCCCAATCTCTCTGCATGGCTTCCACATGAGTGGCCAGGCAGACTCACAGCAGCGGACTCTCTCCCTCCCCCAGTGCGGAGGCAGCACCAGTCTTTGTTCCTCTGTTCTAGTCATCCAGATACTTGTCCCCTCATCCTAGAGCTGAGCTGAGCAAAAACCGTGCTCTAAGAGTTTTCTGGCCACCTCAGATGGCCTCTTGGAGCTCTGGGGAGAAAGTTGTCAAGGCTCAAAAGGCACCTTAAATTTCCCAGTTACAAGTGTAGCAATTAAAAATCTTACCTCACAAACTCAGACATGCCAAAAAAAAAAAAATCCATTTCGTAATTTTCTTGAAATCAAATTAAATCTTACCCAACCCTCTACATGGCTGGGCTGTGGGAATTTCAATTTCAGTCAGAGCCGGGGTCCCCTTTCTTCACAAGGTGCCACAGGAGTAGGAGGAAGATTTGGTGTTCAGGGTGTGGGGGAGGGGCCTTCGGCCTCCAGTGCTTCCTGGTTGCTAAGTGTGGCCCCCACATTGTCCAAGCATACAGTTGCTCCTCAAAGCCCAACCATGCCTCCTTCCTGCTGTGCTAGGGGTGAGGGACCAGTGAATGAAGCTGGAGAGCAATTTGGCAGGCACTGCAAGAAACATCAATGCTCATTGGGCCCACCATATGCAGAACGTGGAGAAAGTGATAAACATGAAGGTGGGCTTCTCACTGTTATGTATGATGGTGAAAAATTGGAAACAACAAAACATTCAACAAAAGAAGAACCATTAAGTAAATGATGGCATTTCCATTCATTAACTGTTCACAATTAACTGTTATACAAGTGTTCAAGTTGATGGCCCAAAAGACCATTTATAACATGGAAAGTGCTTACATAGTGTGGGTTGTTTGTTGTCGGTTTTTCTTTTGAGACAGGGTCTTGCTCTGCTGCTTGGGCTGGAGGACAATGGTGTGATTATAGCTCAATGCAACCTTGAACTCCTGGGCTCAGATGATCCTCCTGCCTCAGCCTCCCAAGGAGCTGGGACCACAGGCACATGACAATGTTAATGCGGAAAAGCAGTACTGTGGTATGGAAGAAAATGCACAGAAATAAGGGTGGTTTTGTTAGGGTATGGGATACAGCTGGGCTTTTTAACTTTTTCCTAATTTCCAAGTTTTCTTCTATGTTTATGTTATTATATGTTATGTATAGTTATATCAATTGTTATATAACTATCCTATATATGTAAGATGTAACAATATGTATTATTAAATATATAGTTATATCTATCTACATATTTATAACAATATGTTGGTAAAAGAAACTTATTTCCGGCCAGGCGCGGTGGCTGACGCCTGTAATCCTAGCACTTTGGGAGGCCGAGTTGGGCAAATCACAAGGTCAGGAGTTCGAGACCAGCCTGGCCAATATGGCAAAACCCTGTCTCTACTAAAAATACAAAAATTAGCTGAGTGTGGTGGCGCGTGCCTGTAATCTCAGCTACTTGGGAGGCTGAGGTAGGAGAATCCCTTGAATCTGGGAGGTGGAGGATGCAGTGAGCCGAGATTGCGCCATTACACTCCAGCCTAGGTGACAGAGCGAGACTCCATTTAAAAAAGAAAAAGAAAAAAGAAATGTATTTCCAAAATCAACTTAATATTTTCTCCTTTTCCTTTTTAGGATGCAGTGGCTATGGCTGACAGGTAATACATTTATTCTAATATGTATTTCTTTTTTCTACTTTTTTCAACTTTAGATATCCAAATAGACTCAGTTCCATTTGGTTATATGGTTCCAGTTTCAGCTTTTGTGTCAATCCTGAGTAAATTAGCACTGGCTTTGGACTGATGGTGTATGGTCGCTAGGAGTATCTAGTATTGAATCTCAGGATCTCAGGGCTAGCAGGGAGCGTATATGGTGAGGCTCAGTCAACAAGCCTGTGAGCAGCTCTCCTCCACAAGCCCCTCATTTCACCAGGAAGAACTGAGATCTGTGGAGTGCCCCCAACATCCCCCTGCTATGCCTGGACCCAGACTATCCAGTTGCAGAAAGCATGCACATTTTAGAGTCAGACAGATAGGAGTTGAAATCCTGCTACCCTCATGACCTTGGGCAAATCCAATCAGTCCAGGAGCCACCTTATCTACAAATGAGGATAGCTTTGTGAGAATAAAATAAAATAAATGTCCATAAAGCAACATGAACACAGAAGTTTCATAATGTAAGGGTTAAGTGCAGTGATTTTTGCAAAGATGGAACTGGTTTCAATTTCTTTTTTTATTTGAGACAGAGTTTTGTTCTTGTTGCCCAGGCTGGAGTGCAATGGCACGGTCTCAGCTCACTGCAACCTCTGCCTCCCAGGTGCAAGTGAGTCTCCTGCCTCAGCCTCCCAACTAGCTGGGATTACAGGTGTCCCCACCATCCTGGCTAATTTTTTTGTATTTTTAGTAGAGATGGAGTTTCACCATGTTGGCCAGGCTGGTCTCGAACTCCTGACCTCGGGTGCTCTGCCTGCCTTGGCCTCCCAAAGTGCTGGGATTACAGGTGTGAGCTACCATGCCTGGCCCTGGTTTCACATTCTGCCTGTGCCATTTACAAACCTTGTGACTGCCAGGAAGCAGATACAAGGAGACCCAGAGTCCCATGAGCAGTAACTTGAGGGCACCTGACCATGTGGAGAAGCCCGGGGAGTCTGGACCCTCGGTACATCTTGGGCCTGGAGTGACTTGAGAGTGGGAACTCCCAGGTTAGCACCTAAGAGATCTTCCAGAGGGTGTGGTTCTGGATCTTGTTGGCAGATCGCCCCCACCAACCCTCTGACATGGCCTTACCCTTTTTCCTCTCCCTCAAAGGCACAAACCAATCCCACCCATCCCCAGTGATGACCCCTAGGTCAATCTCCAAAAAAGATGGTAGATGGCAGCCAGCAGCTGTTTGTAACTAAATGAAAGTTCAGCAAAGAGCCCCTCTTCATTTATGACAGTGACTCAGCACTATAGATATACACTAAGGAGAATGCCCCTCCATTCTAGTCAGTGTGTCTTTTTATACCAACAGACTCGGGAAATTCCTGAAAGCAAAAACAGACGTGGAAATCTCTGCACAGCCTGAGTTTGAAGACCAGACCTTGGATTTCTCTGATGTGGAGCAGCTGATGGGCTCCATTAACACCATTCCAGGTGCTCACCTGTGTGTGTACTTCATGGCAAGCTCAGACTACCCAGAGCTTTTTTCTTTCTTGTGATGAGAACACTTAACATGAGATCTATCCTCTTAACAAATTTTAAAGTGTACAATACAATATTGTTAAGTACAGGTACTGTGTTGTACAGCACACCTCTAGAACTTACTCATCTTGCATAACTAATCTTTGTATCCATTGAGCAACAATTCCCCATTTCCCCTTCCCCCAAGCCCCTGGCAACCACCATTCCGTTCTCTGCTTCTAAGAGTTTGACTGTTTTATATACCGCATGTAAGGGGAATCATGGAGTATCTGTCCTTCTGTGACTGGCTAATGTCACTTAGCATAATGTCCTCAGGGTTCATCCATGTTGTCACAAATGGTAAAACTTCCTTCTTTGTTAAGGCTAAATAATATTCCATATGTATACACACACACACTTTTTAAAATCCATCCATCTATTGATGGACATTGAGGTTGTTTCCATATCTTGGTTATTGTGAATAACGAATGCTGCAATGAACGTGGAACACAGGTATCTTTGAGATCTTTATTTCAGTTCTGATGAATACATACCCAGAAGTGGTATTACTAGATCATATAGTAGTTCTGATATATATATAAATATTTTCAGAGACAGGGTATTGCTATGTTGCCCAGGCTGGCCTCAAATTCCTGGGCTCACATGATCTTCCCACCTCAGCCTCCTGAGTAGTTAGGACTACAGGTACACACCACCACAACCAAATTATTTTTAATTTTTTGTGGAACCACCATACTGTTTTCCATTGTGGCTGCATGATTTTATATTCACACCAACAGTATATAAGGGTTCCAGTTCTCCACGGTCTCACCATTTGTTACCTTTCACTTTTTTTTTTTTAATTGAGACAGAGTCTTGCTCTGTCGCCCAAGCTGCAGTACATGGCATGATCTTGGCTCACTAAAACCTCTGCCTCCCGGGTTCAGGTGATTCTCCAGCCTCAGCCTCCCGAGTAGCTGGGATTATAGGCACCCGCCATCATGCCCCGCTAATTTTTTGTATTTTTAGTAGAGATGGGGCTTCACCATGTTGGCCAGGCTGGTCTTGAACTCCTGACCTCAAATGATCCGACCACCTTAGCTTCCCAAAGTGCTGGGATTACAGGCCTGAGCCACCACGCTCAGCCTCCTTTCACTTTTTGACAATATCATCCTAACAGGTATGAGGTGATATCTTGTTGTGGTTTTGATATGCATTTCCCTGATGACTAGAGATATTGAGTACTCTTTCATATACAAGGTGACTATTTATATGTCTTCTTGGGGAAATATCTATTTAAGTCTTTTGCCCATTTTTTAATTGGTTTGGTTTTTTGCTATTTAATTGTAGAAGATTCTTATTTTTTTATATACTAGTCTCTTATCAGATAAATAATTTGCAAATATTTTCTTCTATTCTGTAGGTTGTTTCTTCACTCTGTTAATGGTTTATTTTGCTATGCAAAAGCTATTTTAGTATGATGTAGTGCCATTTACCTATTTTTTGTTTTGTTGCTTGTGCTTTTGGTATCAAATTCAAGAAATCGTTGCCAAGACCAATATCAAGAAGCTATTCACCTGTATTTTCTTTAAGGAGTTTTACAGTTTCAGGGTTTTACATTTAAGTCTTTAATAATCTATTTTGAGTTTACTTTTGTTCTGGTGTAAGATAGGGATCAAATTTCATTCTTTTGTATGTGGATATAGTTTTCCAAATGCCATTTGTTGAAGACATTATCCTTTCCCCATTGTGTGCTCTTGTCACCCTTAGAAAGATCATTTGGATGGGTTTATTACTGGGCTCTCGATTCTGTTTCATTGGTCTATGTGTCTGTCCTTATGCCTGTACCATACTGTCTCAATTACTGTAGCTTTGTAATATATTTTGAAATCAGAATTTGTGATGCCTCTAGCTTTGTCTTTACCAAGATAGCTTTAGCTACTTGGGTTCTTTTGTGGTTCCATATGAATTTGGGGATTTTTTTTTTATTTCTGTAAAAACTGCTGTTGGGGCCGGGCGTGGTGGCTCATGCCTGTAATCCCAGCACTTTGGGAGGCCGTGGTGGGCAGATCACGAGATCAGGAGATCAAGACCATCCTGGCTAACACGGTGAAACCCTGTCTCTACTAAAAATACAAAAAATTAGCCGGGCGTGGTGGTGGGTGCCTGTAGTCCCAGCTACTCAGGAGGCTGAGGCAGGAGAATGGTGTGAACCTGGGAGGTGGAGCTTGCAGTGAGCCGAGATCGTACCACTGCACTCCACCCTGGGCAAGAGCGAGACTCCGTCTCAAAAACAAAAACAAAAACAAAAACAAACAAAAAAACTGCTGTTGGGATTTTGATAAGGATTTGAATCTGTAGATCATTTGGCATAATATGGACATTTTAACAATCTTAATTCTTCCAATCTATAATGCAGGATACCTTTCCCTTTTTTGTGTGTCTGCTTCAATTTCTTTCGTCAGTGTTTTATAGTTTTCAGTATACAAGTCCTTTTTTTTTTTTAGACAGAGTCTCCCTCTGCTCCAGGCTAGATCACATGTTAGGCCGCAAAACAAGCCTTAACAAATGTAAGAAGAATGAAATTGTATCAAGTATCTTTTATTGTTATTATCATTACTATTTTGAGATAGGGTTTTGCTCTGTTGCCCAGCCTGGGGTACAGTGGTGTGATTGTGGCTCACTGCAAACTCCAACTCCTGGGCTCAAGAAATCCTCCCGCCTCAGCCTCCCAAGTAGCTAGGACTATAGGTCCATGCCACCATACCCAGCCAATGTGTTCAATTTTTTTGTAGAGATGAGTTCTCACTATGTTGCCCAGGCTGTTCTTGAACTCCTGGTGTCAAGTAATCCTCCAACTTCAGCCTCCCAATATGCTGGGATTACAGGCCTGAGTCACTCTGCCTGGCCTCAAGTATCTTTTATGATCACATGGTATGAAACTAGAAATCAATAACAAGAAAAAATTGGAAAATTCACAGATATGTGGAAATTACACAACACACTCCTGAGCAATCAATGGGCCAAAGAAGAAATCAAAAGGGAATTTAAAAAATCTTGAGATAAATAAAAATGAAACACAACATACCAAAACTTATGTGACACAGCAAAAGAAATACTACAAAGGAAATTTTTAGCAATAAGCACCTACATTAAGAAGAAAGATCTCAAATAAACAACCTAACTTTACACCTCTAGGAACTAGAAAAAGAACAAGCTAAGCCCAAATTTTGCAGAAGAAAGGAAATAATAAAGATTAGAGCAAACATTATAAGAAATGTCATATATGACATCCCACAGCTAACATCATACTCAATGGTGAAAAGTTGAAATATTTTCCTCTAAGATCAGGAACAAAACAAAGATGCCCACTCTCAACACTCCAATTCAACATAGTGCTAGAAGACCTTGCCAGAGCAATTAAGCAAGAGAAAGATAGAAAGGCATCCAAATTGAAAAGGAAAAAGAGAAATTGCCTCTGTTTGCAAATTATATATATAAAATATATACACATATAAATACACATATATACACACACATATATACACACACATATATATATATATATATTTTTTTTTTGAGACGGAGTCTCACACTGTTGCCTGGGTTGGAGTGCAATGGTGCGATTTCAGCTCACTGCAACCTCAGCCTCCTGGGTTCAAGCGATTCTGCTGCCTCAGCCTCCCGAGTAGCTGGGATTACAGGCACCTGCCACCACGCCTGGCTAATTTTTTATATTTTTAGTAGACACGGGGTTTCACCATGTTGGCCAGGCTGGTCTCAAACTCCTGACCTCGTGATCCACCTGCCTCGACCTCCCAAAGTGCTGGGATTACAGGCGTTAGCCACCATGGCCAGCCAGATTATATGATTTTATTGTAGAAAACCCCGCAGAACCCCTGAGCTTTGAGTAGGAAATGTCGATGTCTGAAAAAAATCATAAAGATTTAGAAAGAAGGCCAGGCGTGGTGGCTCACGCCTGTAATCCCAGCACTTTGGGTGGCCAAGGCGAGTGGATCATGAGGTCAGGAGATTGAGACCATCCTGGCCAACATGTGAAACCCTATCTCTACCAAAACTACAAAAATTAGCAGGGCTGTGGTGGCATGCATCTGTAATCCCAGCTACTTGGGAGGCTGAGGCAGGAGAATGGCTTGAACCCGGGAGGCAGAGATTGCAGTGAGCCGAGATCACGCTACTGCACTCCAAACTGGTGACAGAGCGAGACTCCATCTAAAAAAGTATTTTTTCCCTCAAACTTCCTATTTTTGTCTTTATGGCTCATAAGTGAGAACAGAGGCTGACCTCTCTGAGGTTCCTCCTGGGTATCTGTGTTTAGCATTGTGGCTAAGAGATGGGCTTTGGAATTCTATGGATCTCGTGAGAATCCCAACTCTGCCACTTCCTAGCAGTGTGACTCTGGACAATTCACCTAACCTCTCTGAGTCTTGGTTTCTTCCTCTGTAAAAATGGACATCATAATACCTCATAGGAATATGTCAAGAATTAAATGAGATAACTTATGTACAACATATTACATGGTGCCAAGTAGCTCTTTAAAGTATTATTGTGGGCCAGGCATGCTGACTCATGCCTGTAATCCCAGCACTGTGGGAGGCTGAGGTGGGCAGATTGCTTGAGCCCAGGAGTTTGAGGCCAGCCTAGGCAATGTAGCAAGACCCCATCTCTACAAAAAAAATCTTAAAAATTAGATTGGGGTGGCAACGTACACCTATAGCCCCAGCTACTTGGGAGACTGAGGTAGGAGGATTGCTTGAGCCCAAGAGTAAGGCTGCAGTGAGCTATGATTGCCCCACTGCACTCCAGCCTGGGTGATAGAGTGAGAGCTGTCTCAAGAAAATGGAAGACAATAAAATATTATTATAATTACTTATTTATAAGGATAGTCTGTAATTCCTCTTTTTTCAACTGCTTGCTTTCCCTTTCTCACCAACACTGAACAACATGATTGTGGACAATGTTGTGTATACCATTTTAGGTTTTTCCTTGCACAGTATTTTTGTTAATAAAACTTGAGTCATTCTGTTTTGTAATCTGCTGTTTGTAATATGCTCTTTTTTTAGCAAAACAATTTTGATAGATATTTTCTCACCCTGATAAATTCTTTTATAATATCACTTTAGTGGCTACATACTTTAATTTGTTTATTTAATCCTCAATTGTTAGATACTGGGGTGTTTCTAACTTTTTTTTTTTTTTACCATTGTAAACCATACTGTAATGCAAATCTTTAATCATAGATGTTAGGGACCATTCTTAGAATCACTGGGTCAAGGAGAGATTTCATGGAGCTATGATGTCCACTGGATGGTTCTTTTCCCCATCTAGGAATGGTGCTGCCCAAATAATCAGGCTTAGTCATTGGGAAGGAAAGGCACTATTGCCCAAATCCGTGCTTGAGAAGCAGAGACATTTTTCTTCACTTCACTGTGTCCGGATCTCACATAAACCATCACCTTCCTGCTTGCATCTAGTGCTTCCTGAGGGGTTAAAAGCTCCCAGGACATCCATTTTCTTACACTGCATCTCCAGGTGAAGCTGTATTTGACAGTGCCTAGCAGGGCATCTGTTGAGCACCCTGAACTTTGTCATTGGGGATATAAGTTCTTTGTCTTCCTCCTCGCCTCTGTCACGTTATGATCTTTCAGCTCTGGACCAGAAAGCGAAGGATGAGCCAAAACTAATTCAAACTCCTTTAAGTTCAGCTGTGCTCTTACATGGGTTGATCAATTTCAACTTTTGAAACTAAGGATATTAAAAGTCTGGGATGGAGGGAGATACTGCCATGGGAGAAGAATTATAGAGGAAAGGGCTGGGTACAAGTGGCTCACACCTGTAATCTCAGCACTTTGGGAGGCAGAGGCAGGAGTTCACTTGAGGTCAGGAGTTCAAGACCAGCCTGGCCAACATGGTGAAAACTTGTCTCTACTAAAAATACAAAAAACCAGCTGGGCATGGTGGTGTGCACCTGCAGTCCCAGCTACTCAGGAGGTTGAGGCACAAGAATCGCTTGAATCGGGATGTGGAGGCTGCAGTGAGCCAAGATTATGCCACTGCACTCCAGCCTGGGCGACAGAGCGAGACTTTGTCTCAAAGAGAGAAAAAAGAAAGAATTATGGAGGGAAAACACCACTTGTTCTTATTCTCGGTTGTGTGGGTGAGATTGTATGGGGGTGGGGAAGATAGAAGTACTCACCTACAGAGAAGAAAATAATTAGCTTAGTAGATGGACTCTAAAGAAGTTGGTTCTGAAAAGCACAACTGGGCCACCCCAGTGTTCTCTCACTAATGTGGGAGATGGTCCCTGGATGCCCCCTTTTCCCACACCATCAATGAAAGCAGAGCCTCCTTGTTGAAGGCTTCTTTCTCTCTGCGAGGCAGCAGTGCTGTGATCCTCGTTGTCCTGCGTCTTTAAGTGCCACAGAAGGGCCAGAGGACCCACAACCTGGAGCAGGACTCCCAGTCTATGCCTTAGTCTGAGTCCCTGCCACCGACCCCTGCTCCCTAAGCTCATCTGCACTTGTCAAAGCAAGAATGAATATACTGGTTGTATTTTGCAGACTCATGTTTGAGAGGCTGTGTGTCCCCATCCTTGTCTACTCTGGACTTTCTCTTCCATTCCCAAAGGCTGTGGCTTCATTGGGGGATCAATGGTCATGGGAAAGGGGCCACTCTCACCCCACCTCTGTTAGAGGTTCCTCTTTTTTTTTTTTCTTTTCTTTTCCTAGCTCCTTCTGCTCCAGTCATAAATCCACAGGCCCCTAACTCAGCCACAGGTTCCTCAGTCCGAGTGTGCTGGAGCTTATACTCCGATGACACCGTGGAGAGCTATCAGCTGTCCTACCGGCCAGTGCAGGACAGCTCACCTGGGAAAGACCAAGCAGGTGAGGCTCTGCCAGGAACATGCTTATGTTCATGGGAACAGTTCAGGCTCCCCAGGGACCTGGGCCCTGTCTTCCTGGCAGTTGGGATAGTGGAGACAGGATGGGTCTACACGTGCAGAGGATTGGATGCAGGCAGGTGAGCAGGGCAGAAAGGGTAGCAAGGCATGATGGGGCCTGACTGGGGAGGACAGTAAGGCCAGGTGAAGGGATCTGGAGCGTATCTACAGCCATTGGGTCAGAGCTGTCCCTGGGACCAGTCTCTGGCTGCACTGTGTGCAGGAGGGACCAGGGGCGCCCCTTGTCAAGGAGGTTGGGCTAGCTGGATTCTAGCTTGTCCTGGCATCTAAGGGTCAGGCTGGTGCTCCTGTCACAGCAGCCTTGTGCTGCAGGAGAAACTGGAGGATTCATCTGCAGACCCCATGAGAGGTGAGGGGGCCTCTGCAGCCTGGAAGGGCTGCTGCTGATCCCAGGTGGAGACAACTCCTGAGATGGCCCCCAGCCTCCAGTCTGGGCAGCTCTTGGCCAACATCCTTTTCCCCGGAAATGGGACTGGCTGGTGTGGGGTTATAGCTGGGGTAGGGCCCCCCACACCACAATAATCAATAAGCCATTCTCTCTTAAGGAGCGAGGGTCAAACAACAGAAGAGCCCCAGCTAAGCATCTGAAGATTTCAAGAGATCAGGGCCAGCCTGACAGTGCCTGTCCTGGGCAGGTGGGGTTGGAATGGGATTGCTGGAAAGAGACTTAGAGATCTCTGTTTTATAGACGAGGAAACTGAGACTCAGAGAGAAAGAAGCTGTCCGTGAGGACACAGTGAGTTATGGCAGAATGAGGATGTGAATCAGGTGTGTAGGCATCCTGCCCCAAGGTCTGCTCATTGTAGCAGACCATGCAGATGGAGGGCTGAGTTCCAGAAGCTGAGGATGGTGTTTCTGCCCAGGAAAGAAGGGGAATTCTTGAGAACAGTAAGAGTAAATTTAAGCGATGATGAGGGAGGGTAAGAGTGGTCAGAATAAAGACTAAAGAGGACATGGAGAGGGGCGAGGAACTTTGAAAAGGGAGGTTGGGGACTAGGAAGTCAGACGTGATTAACCCCAGCTTTTGCCACAAATCAACCCTGCCAGCACCCCTGCAGATACACGGAAGCCATTGTACTGCGGCTGTGTTGTGGCAATCTATAAAGATCTTTCAAACTGACCATTTTGCTATAA
The DNA here is from genome assembly GCF_003255815.1 of Theropithecus gelada. Lineage (NCBI taxonomy): Eukaryota > Metazoa > Chordata > Mammalia > Primates > Cercopithecidae > Theropithecus > Theropithecus gelada. The sequence continues at coordinate 2,496,869 of NC_037675.1, forward strand.
AGGAACTGATATCTGAAGGTAAATTAAGAGTTATCACTGCCTTTCAAGATTCTGGGGAAGTCTGGAGTTGTGTCAGTTTTTGCTGCATAACCAAACCCCCTCCCCACCCCCTACAACTTAGTGGCTTCAAATAACAAACAATTATTATTCTTTTTTTTTTTTTTTTTTTTTGAGATGGAGTCTTGCTCTGTTGCCCAGGCTGGAGTGCAGTGGCACAATCTCGGCTCACTGCAACCTCTGCTTCCCGGGTTAAAGTGATTCTCCTGCCTCAGCCTCCTGAGTAGCTGGGACTATAGGCAAATACCACCACGCCCAGCTAATTTTTTGTATTTTTAGTAGAGATGAGGTTTCACTATGTTAGCCAGGATGGTCTCGGTCTCCTGACCTTGTGATCCGCCTGCCTCAGCCTCCCAAAGTGCTGGGACTACAGGCGTGAGCTACTGCGCCCGGCCCTATTATTTAATTCTGTGGACTGGCCAAACAGTTCTATTCTGAACCACCTTGGGTAGGGCTGGTTGGTCTAGGATGGCCTCATTTACTTGTCTCAGATAGGATAGCCAGGAGGACTTGGGCAGCTGGGGTCTCTCTCCCTGCGGTCTCGCATCCTCCAGGAGGCTGGCTTGGGCTTGCTCACATGGTAATGGAAGCGTCCCCAGCAGCAAGAGGGCAAGCCTCTGTGCACCAGCACTTCCCACGCCTCTGCTTCATCATTTGCTATTGCCTCATTGACCAAAGCTAGTCACACAGCTAAGCCCAGTTTCAAGGAATAGAGAGAAGGAAGGAAGCTCTGAATGGAAGGAGCAGCAAAGTCATGCTGCAGAGGGAGTGCATACAGGGATGGGAGGAATTTACAGCCAGTTTTGTAATCTACTACTGTGGGATTCGGCATAATGAATTTGGAGCCACTTGGCCAGTTTTTAGGGTTGAATTCTTATCTTTTTTTTTTTTTTTCCCCTAGCATTTACAGTGACCGTCAAAGAAACATATTGCTCAGTGACAAACCTTGTGCCAAATACCCAGTATGAATTTTGGGTCACAGCTCACAACAGGGCTGGCCCCAGTCCCTCTAGCGAGCATGCAGTGTACATGACAGGTAATGGGCTACTCATTTCCTATAACAGGGCTTTCAGTCAAGGGGACACAGGAGTCGTGGGTTTCTAGACAAGGCAGAGCTCTTGATTTCATTTGGAAGGGTAGGAAGAGCTGTGTACATTTTGTTTCTTCTATTTAATACACCAAATCTACACGCCTAGTTTGACAGTGACATTTTTTTCTTTTCTTTTCTTTTTTTTTTTTTTTGGAGATGGAGTCCTGCCCAGGCTGGAGTGCAGTGGCATGATCTCTGCTCTCTCTGCTCACTACAACCTCCGCCTCCCAGGTTCAAGAGATTCTCCTGCCTCACCCTCCCGAGTAGCTGGGATTACAGGTGTCTGCCACTTCTGGCTGATTTTTTTTTTTTTTTAATATTTTTAGCAGAGATGGTGTTTGACTATGTTGGTCAGGCTGGTCTTGAACTCCTGAACTCAAGTGATCCACCCGCCTCGGCCTCCCGAAGTGCTGGGATTACAGGCGTGAGCCACTGTGCTCAGCCGACAGTGATATTTTCTGATGGTTGGTCTCAAAATATAAAAAACTGCCACTCTCCGTCACACTGACATTTAAACCTTGCAACCATCTTCTACTCCAGAAACATCTGGAAGGGATTCCCTGGTTTGCTTTTGATTGCACTGAATCTCTTTTGTGGGAGGAAGAAGGTGGCTGTGATGTTTGTCCGTGGCTCTGAACAAAATGACTGGAAATGAACCCAACAGTTGTTCATCTCTCCCTTCCTCCCACATTTAGCGCCTTCTCCCCCCATTATAAAAACAAAAGAGATAAGGAGCTGTGAAGAGGCTGTGCTGATTTGCTGGGAGTCTGGGAACCTGAATCCTGTGGACTCGTACACTGTGGAGCTGACCCAGGCTGAAAGTCCAGAGGCCTCAGGTGTAACTGAGTGAGTCATAAGGGCATTTGCTGGGCACCAGAGCCCTGACACCTGATACAGTGACATGGCTTAGGAAGTATATGGAGAGAAGGTTGGCATTTTTGATACACAGGAATCTCAATTTTTGGTTGCTTAGTGTTCATGAGAAGTAGCTGGAATGCTATTATTGAAGGTGAATGATGAGTGAATGAATAAGTTGGTTGAACCTCAGGTTTTGTTGTTGTTGTTTTAGCTGAAGTAAGGTTTCCCATTCATTCATTCATTCAACAAGCATTGAGTGCCTGGGTAGTGTCAGGTCCTGTGCAAGGCACTGGGAACTAGATGGATAAATTTCCTGCCCTAATGGGGCTGACAGTCTGGTGGGGAAATAGACAAAAGGCAAGAAAACAAACCAATGTGCAAAATATGCAGTGCTAGGAAGGAAAAAGAAATGTAATAAAACAGAGAATGGTGGTGGAGGTGAGGATCCACTTTGGATAAAGAAGATGTTTAAACTGAGACCTGAACAGATGGGAAAGACTGAGCCCCAAGAACAGTGAATGCAGGGGTGCTCCACCGGGAGGGGGCTGCATGGACACACACCCTGGGGGCAGGAGTGAGCAGCTGGAGGAACTGAAAGACCCACCTAGCTGGAATTCAGAGAGGAGAGGGTGAAACTCATAGGCAAAAACAAAAGAGATCACAGCTCAATGTACAAAGAATGTTTCATCTATCATAGAAGACTGTCTGGAAGCTCATGTTCACCCCTCATTCTCTGAGAGCTGGAGGGGTTCACAAATTGATAAGGGTTGGACTCAGTGACCACAAGGGCTCACAGAACCTGAGTTTACAGCAGCCTATGATGGAGGAAGCATAGGTTTACCTCTGGTTTACAGAAGCTTGTGAAAGGGGATGAACCAGCCAGGCAGGCCAGCACCAGCCACCAGGACCAGGGGCTCCCCTGCTGTGGAGCACAGAGTTGCACCTACCTGGAGCTGGAGAAATGAAGAAGGATTGGTGTCAACTGTTACAGAAGCAGATTCTTCTATGCTAAATGCCAGGTTTGAAACATGGCCGGCCGGGCGCGGTGGCTCAAGCCTGTAATCCCAGCACTTTGGGAGGCCGAGGCGGGCGGATCACGAGGTCAGGAGATCGAGACCATCCTGGCTAACATGGTGAAACCCCGTCTCTACTAAAAATACGAAAAAAACTAGCCGGGCGTGGTGGCGGGCGCCTGTAGTCCCAGCTACTCGGAGGCTGAGGCAGGAGAATGGCCTGAAGCTGGGAGGCGGAGCTTGCAGTGAGCCGAGATCGCGCCACTGCACTCCAGCCTGGGTGACACAGCGCGAGACTCCGTCTCAAAAAAAAAAAAAAAAAAAAAAAAAAGAAACATGGCCATATGCCACCCATCCATCTGTTCCAGGTGGAATCTGCATGTCCATGGCCACATGGAGGCTGACCTTGGTAATCCACTCTGGGGATACTCAGGAGTGGGGCAGGGTGTCCAGTGGTTCTGGCCATCCTAAGGGTTCAGGTTTCCTTTGCAATTTATGCTGATACTTTAGGCGCACTTGACACCTGGGACCAACTCACAATGATGAGGTCACCAGAGGGCTGGTCAGTAACCTGAGAGATGACCTGAGAGCTGTTGCATATTCTTCCAGTACAAATCCAATCATGGCAGCCCATGGCTGAAGAAAAGGCAAAACTCGTTCATAGGCTCTGGCCCCTTCCTGCCTCTCCAACTCCTCTCACACCAGCTCCCCTCCCTCTAAAGCTCCCGCCACATTGGTCACGTTTCAGTTCCTCCTACTTTTCACACTCTTTCCTGCCACAGGGCCTTGGCACATGCTTCTCCTGTGAAGGAGACTCCTCTGTCCCTTTTTCATCCAGTTACCTCTTCAGCATTCTTCAGAGCTCTGCTCAAAAGCCATCCTCCCCCCACCATTACATGCTATAGCACACTGTCAACTTGTCATGGTTACCATCTTACATTCCTTCCAGTGATTGCTTGAAGAATGCTGCTCTTCCCATCTAGACTGGAAGCTCTATGAGGGCAGGAACTACATTTGGTTTTTCTGAGGGCCTCCCTATACAGTGCCTGGAACCTAAGGAGTTTAGTTAATATTTATTGAATGCATAAAAGTGCCCCTCTGGCCCAGAGCTGCAGCCTGAAGATAACCTAGACAACCTGGCCTCATCTGGGTGAGGATGTTGTATTGGTAAATGGGCCTCATCCTAAAGACTTTTCTTGCCCACTGGACTGACATGGGGTTGGCAACCGCAGCAATATAGGCAGTGGCAATTATGGGCTTATATTTCTGTATAATACAATGTAAATACCTTGAATTATTTCCAATAGGCAGCTGTTCTCAGTGGGTTAATAGCAGTTAACCCTTTCAGCTCTAGTCAGAATTATTTGTTCATAAACATGAATCAAGGACCTTCCTTTTTTTTTTTTTTTTGAGACAGAGTCTTACTCTGTCGCCCAGGCTGGAGTGCAGTAGCCTGATGATCTCTGCTCACTGCAACCTCCAACTCCCAGGTTCATGTAATTCTCCTGCCTCAGCCTCCTGAGTAGCTGGGATTACAGGCATCTGCCACCACATTTGGCTACTTTTTGTAGTTTTAGTAGGGACAGGGTTTCACCATGTTGGCCAGGCTGGTCTTGAACTCCTGACCTCAAGTGACCCACCGGCCTCAGCCTCCCAAAGTGCTGGAATTATAGACGTGAGCCATCGCACCCGGCTGAAGTGAGGGCCTTCTATGGGCCCAGCACTGTACTAAGAATAGCGGTACTCAGCCCCTGACCTCAGAGACATTATGATCCTAACAGACAGACAGAGACACACTGGATTCCACTGCATGCACACTCCATGATGCAGTGTTAGTCATATGCCAAGCGCGGTGCTGGGTGCCTGGGAAACCAGAATGAGGGACTTGGAGAGGAGACAGCCACAAACACAAGAAGTAGCAATGAAGTGAGAAGAGCAGACCAGAGACTGTGGGAGGGAATGCCAAGGGGCAGCCAGCACTCCTGGCTGTGCTGCTGTAAGTGTGGATCAGAGGACAGGGGCGCAAGAGTGAGTTAAACCTTCCAGCTTTGAAAGGGATGCCTGGTGCTTGGGCCCAGGTGTCCTGGCCCCATTCTGACTGCAGCTCTGCTTCCTTGTACAGGTCTGTTGTAGGCATCCCGACCTGCGAGTCCCTGGTGCAGCTGCAGCCGGGGCGGAGCTACATTATCTGTGTGCGAGCCCTCAACATGGGGGGCCCCAGCGTGAGGAGCGAGCCAGCTACAGTCCACACCATAGGTCTGTGCCCCAGCCCACATAGTCTCTGGGACCCAAAGTGGCCACTCTGTGGCAGACCCAGTGATGCTATGACTGCACTGGGAAATTGATGAATATGCACAGATATGGACATGTGGCAAGTCAGCCCAGAAGGAGTTCAGGGGTGTCCCCCACTGCCCTAATTGCAAGTCAAATGGATCATTAAGAAGTCCCTCAGGCCGGGCACGGGGGTTCACGCCTGTAATCCCAGCACTTTGGGAGGCCGAGGCGGGCGGATCACAAGGTCAGGAGATCAAGAGTATCCTGGCTAACACGGTGCAACCCTATCTCCACTAAAACATACAGAAAATTAGCCGGGCGTGGTGGCGGGCGCCTGTAGTCCCAGCTACTTGGGAGGCTGAGGCAGGAGAATGGCGTGAACCCGGGAGGCGGAGCTTGCAGTGAGCTGAGATGGCGCCACTGCACTCCAGCCTGGGTGACAGAGCGAGACTCCGTCTCAAAAAACAAAAAACAAAAAAAGAAGTCCCTCAATTCCTATTTCCCTTGGCAAATAGGTTAGACATTCTTATCCATATATAGGCATTACAGCTAGAGGTGAAGAGCACAGCCTCTGGAATCAGAGGGGATTGGGGTTCAAGTTTAAGTTCTATCATTTGCCAGCTGATTTCTTAACCACCCTGTGCCTCCATTTCCTCAACTTCAAGATGGAAATAGTAACACCTGTTTCTAAGGGTCGTAGTGAGGATTGAAGGGCATACTAGGCACACAAGACTGCCCAATGAGTGTTAATTGCCATCTTTGTTAACGGGACGCCTATTACTAGGCCAGGTCCAGGCTTAGGTGTATCCCACATGAAGCTAAGCTGGCCACCACCGCCCTCGGGGAGAAAGCAAGTGACTGGCTGCGGGTCTTCTGTGTGCTCCTCCTCCCACAGGAAGCTACTTTCGCCTAAACAAGGACACCTGCCATCCCTGGCTGATCATTTCTGAAGATGGACTTACGGTCGTACGAAGTGAAAGGAGAATCCCCGCCAGGGAGCTGTCATCCAGCGACACCCGCTTCACCAGGTACTTTGTCAACCTCTCACAAGGGCGTTCTGTGAACTTCCCGAAGGTGCCCTGCTATTCAGGTCAAATCCGAATATGGCATGGAGGCAGCCTTGAGGGAAAAGGAATCCCGGAAATGAGTGAGGAGAGGGGAGCCTAGTGGGGAGGGGACCCAGAGGAGTGTGGGTGAGAGGGGTCGGGCAGGTGCCAGCAGAGCCCCCTGGGAGGGCGAGGTCAGGGGAGGGCGCGGTCCCCTGGGAGGGCATGGTCCCCGGGTCTTAGGCTGCCAGAGCTGGAGCAGCCAGTGGTCATGAGGGTGGGACAGGTATTTCTAGTGGAGGGTGTCCAAGTTCTTAGAGTTCTCAACAAAGAATTGGACAAAACGCACAAACAAAGCAAGGAAAGAGGCCAAGCACGGTGGCTCACGCCTGTAATCACAGCACTTTGGGAGATTGAGGCAGACGGATCACCTGAGGTCAGGAGTTCAAGACCAGCTTGGCCAACATGCCGAAACCCCATCTCTACTAAAAATACAAAAATTAGTTGGGTGTGGTTGCGCGTGCCTGTAATCCCAGCTACTTGGGAGGCTGAGGCAGAAGAATCGCTTGAACCCGCAGGGCGGAGATGGCGCCACTGTACTCCATCCTGGGCAACAGAGTGAGAATCCTTCTCAAAAAAAAAAAAAAAAAAAAAAAAAGCAAGTAAAGAATGAAGCAACAAGAGCAGAGATTTATTGAAAACGAAAGCACACTCCACAGGGTGGGAACAGACCAAGTAAGCGGCTCAAGGGCCGGGTTACAGAATTTTCTGGGGTTTAAATATCCTCTAGAGGTTCCCACTGGTTACTTGGTGTACACCCTATGCATATGAAGAGGCTAAAGTGAAGTTACAAAGTCATTTACTCGGTGTACACCCTATGCAAATGAAGAGTATGTTTCCTGCCACAGCTGAAATACAAAGTTATTTACTTGGACTTCGAAGGTTGGGGTTTTTCCGCTTAATTTAGTTCTAGGAAGTCCTTATGTTCCCTGCCCCCAGACTCTGTTCTGCTTCACAGGGGTCATGCTGTGGGCTAGTGGGAGAACAGAAACAAGGACCTAGATTTCCCACCGGTTAGCCCAGTGCTCTTTCTCCTGCACTGTGGTACCTTATAGCAAAACTCCTGATAGAAAACTGGCCATGGAGTGAGACTGTTCCAAAGTGAGGGGAAAACCATCATTGTGCTGGTGCATGACCTGTGGGCGGGGTGGCCCACCAAAGAAGCTGGCTGGCTGGTCCAGCTATTTCTAACGCTTGGTACACAACATATGTTGAAATTACTTACATATTCCTTACTTCTTTCCAAAGTTAACAGACAAAATAAGGGGCAAATAAAAATACTGAAATAGAAAAATCAAAGCAATGGGAGAAAAGAAAGGACACAGGTTAACTTCAAGGGCTAATTCAGTTTCTAGGATTAACACAAATATGGCCTCTCAGCTTCCTGATATCCAGGGCAAAAATAGTTCTTGGTAGGTTGATTTTTAGAGTCAAGAGGATCTTCTAGGGAAGCAAAGGGGCTCTCCTACTAGGGCTGGAAGGGCCGCTGATGGAAAACTATCCAGCCTCCCTACCTAGGTCCTGGATAGTCCCCTCAGCTGGCTCTTCCTCTGACCCTGGCTTCCTGCTGGCCTTTTTATCGCACATGGGTTAAGCACCTACTGTATGCAAGTGTCAGTGTGAAAGAGCAGGTGCAGAGGAAAAGATTTTGTCCTTTCCTCCTCTGCCCTTTCAACCCAGGTTTGTAGGGTGTAGAGAGGAGTAAGCAGCAATAAAGGTCTTGCCTGACTGGCACCAAAGCAACGTTTAAAGCTACTCTCATGGGCACTGTCATAAGCCCCTCTGACCACCGCTGTGGGCCCCAGGCAGTCCCCCTCCCTCCAGGGGCCCTTTGCTACCCTTCAACCTTTGCATCCACACAACTCTAGCATCTTTCTGCTGAGGTCTCCTTGACCCCTGCAGAAAGCCCTCTTGGACAGGACCCCCTCAAAAACAGCACTAAGACAGCATCCCTGTGGTGGTTGCCAGTCACACCTGGTCCTGGGAAAACACACACCTTGGATGAGGCCACTGCTACTTCACTCTTCCTTTGTGTGAATAAGAAAGCTCTCTGGGCAAAGCCTCAAGCATCTTCAAATTCAACCCTTTGTTATTACACTGAAAAGCTATGAACCCAGTTTTTGGCTCTCTCCTTCTAAACTTCTGCCTAGGAGTCTATTTCTAACATCTCACCATGAAATACAGGAGTTCTTTACACGCATCGTTTGGTTCTTGGCTTCTGGGGATCCAGCTAAGCTGAGTTAGACAGTCCCATTTTAATATCCAGTTGCCAATGTAGCTGTTGCCCTGTGAAACACTGTGCTGTCCTGGGGGATAAAGGGATAAAGATACAGTCCTCGCCCACCTAAGACTCAGATCTCAAGCGGAGGAGACGTGCATGCAAAAGGCACACACATTAAAGGTAAGGTAGATTTATGGACAAAGCATTGTAGGAGCCCCAAGTACAAAGACTTGGAAGGACAAAAGCATGAAGGATAAATAGGAGTTCTCTAGGCCAAGAAGGCAGATAGTTGCTTTGTACGTGTACATATGAAAGAAGCCAAAAAGATCATGTTTGGAGAAATATGAGGAATTTGGTATGTCTGCAATATAGGGTCCACGATGGGAAGCGGTGGAAGATGAGGCAGGAAAGTCAGAGAAAGTCCAGTACATACACAATAAAAGTTTGGATTTTATCCTCTATGTGGTGAGAATTATTGGATGATTTAAAGCAGGGGAACAGGATCAGATTACATTTCAGAAAGATTTCAGTGCATGGTAGAACATGAGCTGGGGAGGGAGAGGGAAAAGGAAAGGCAAAGGCAGATGGGAAACAAGGAGACCAGAGAGGAGACTATGGAGGGCTTAACTATGCAGTAGGGTACGTGAGAGGAGCCAGTGGAGTCAACAGCTGTTGAGCACATAAAACCAACAAGGCTAGCTGGTCACCTGTTTAAAGGGCAACAGAGAGGGAGATGAGTCAGGGACTATCATATTGCCATATTTATAAAGTGCTTACCAAGTGCTAAATATACTTCATCTCATGCAATCATCCCAACAGCCCTGTGAGGTCTGTACTATTATCAATCCCAGTTGACGGATGAGAAAACTAATTAAAACACAGAGAAGTAACTTGCCCAAGAGTATAATGCTATTAAGGGTTGAAGCAGGAATCAAACTAGAAGGTAACCTTGTAGCCACTACATTATTCCCATCTTAGTTTTCTGCCAAGGGGTTATCAGGTAGATAATGACTATATTAACCAAAATGGAGATGTGAGAAGTATGTACCCCTCCCCACTACACCCCAAACTTTGGTAGATAAGAGGGGTGGGAATATGACTTTCCATTTGGGACATTCCGAATTTGAAACAACAGGTGGAAATGTGAGTCCGGAGCTTGAAGCAGAGATGGCCTCATTTTACAGGTGAGGTAACCGAGGTAGAAGTTAACCAACATGCAACCTCCTTCCCAAAGCTTTGCTTGGGCAGTAAGAACTTGGGGTTTTGAGAGTAGAGAGAAAATTTTAAACTGAACAAATCTTTCTAGGGATGTTGAGGGCTATATATATTTTGGTTAATGTAGGAGTCTCCTGAAGAAGGTAGGTAGAACATTCACTTTGGAGATACCAATATAATTTCATTTTCACTGAAAACTTTCCTGTGTTGATACTTTGCTGATGTAGAACAAAACATTACTCTAACCTTTGTCAGTATAATTGTTCCCAGTGCAACCTTGGAGGTAGATTTTTTTTTTTTTGCTGGTTGAATTGTCTTTATTAACAAACAGGATATCCAAGGCCACTACATTGAGAAGGGGTTGGGGGAGGGAGGAGGAGGGTTACTTGCTGCTCACACTATATACAGATGCAAGCAAGGGGCATGGAGAGTGAGGGCTCCCTGCTCCCTCCCTCCACCGGGGAAGGGCATGGGCTAGAAGAGGAGGAGATGGGGGTTGGGAAAGGGGGGAATGTTTTGGCTGGCGGGGTCCCCCCTCCATTCCCTGGAGTTTGGGGAAAGGGGAATCATTAAAGTGCTTTCAGAAAATGAAGAAATGGTCCCTGCCCCTGGAGTGGCTGGTGACCCCCCAAAAATCTAGGGCCCAGTGACTCCCCCCAGGGTCTGGTACATTCTAGTGGGGAGCCAGCTCCCCTGACGTGCAAATAAAGGGGTCCAGGGCCCTGCCCAGTCAGCAGCAGTGGGTTAAGGAGGTAGATTTTAATGATCTGTGAGGAATCTGCTATCTTGTTCTTCTTGGGCTGGCCTCTGAATTATTGTCTTCCTCCAGGAGTCATCCCTAACATGATAGCTACCTCAAAGGCCTTCCATGTTCATTTAGTACAATAAGCAATGGTGGTGAACTTCAAGCTTATGGTTCCCTTAACTGTGCTGTGTTGTATATTTTCAACCCTTTTCTTTTTTTATGAACAAGTGAACCAAACCTTTTTCTATAAAAGCCCCAACAATTTTAAAGAGCAAACAAAACTTGTTCTGTTGGTTTAGTGCCTCCTCCTCTCCCATTACCAAGCTGTATCATAATCTTCTTTAATCTTCAGCATCAGCCCACTGAGCTTTGAGAGCTAAGGGTGCTTTACAAGTTAAGTGTCCAGAAGCACCTACCACCACATTGGTAGACCACCGACTGATTGATCCTAGCAGCTGGCTTCACTGACCTGCACAGCCAGGCTTGGGGCACCCCAAATCACACATGCTTCCACTTTCTAAAACCAGGTGTGTTGCTGTCATGGGAAATCTAATTCCAGTCCGAGGGCACCATTACTGGGAGGTGGAGGTGGATGAGCATTTGGACTATACAGTTGGTGTGGCCTTTGAAGATGTCACTAAACAGGAGGATCTGGGAGCAAACTGCCTCTCCTGGTGCATGAGGCACACATTTGCATCATCAAGGTAAAGTAAAATCTGGATACTCACAATTAAAATTTGTTTTTGAAAGATTACAGCAAGACCTTTTTACTAGCAATAATTAAGACACACGTTATGTTTTACAAATATTCTAAGACATTTCAGGAGTTGCTGCCAGTCATTTTCCCTAAAGTCCAAGTAAGAGGAGAAAGAGCAGCTTTTCTCTGAGCTAAAAATAGCTAAAATTTATGGAGAATTATGTGCCAAGTACTCTTACATGCATTATCTCATTTACTTCTCACAATTGTGTTATCTCATTTTAAAAATCAGAATGGTGGGTACAGTGGCGTGCACCTGTAGTCCCAGTTACTCAGGAGAGTGAGGTGGGAGGATCGTTTGAGCCCTGGACTTCAAGGCCAGCTTGGGCAATATAGCAAGACCCCTTCTCTAAAACAAAAACAAAAACAAAAATAAAAGAATAAAAATAAAAAGACCACACCTCACAGCAATTAGATAATCCAAACGACATGGATTTGGAACTTGGATTCAAACTCAAGCAGTCTGGCTCCAAAGAGTTCATTCCTAACCACTTAAGTGATTGATTTTTTCATTTCTGTTCACCTTTAGTATTAAGCCAATACAGTTTGCTTTGAAGCCCCAGTTCCATCTTTTTAAGTGAATGTGGGCAAGAGGCTTAGTAGTTATGGCTAATTCTGGTTTGCTCCTGCTGCTGGGCACTCTGTCTTTACACATGGAGTAGTTCCATATAGTAGGAAAAAAAGTCTCATGCAGCCCAGGTCAATGAATAAACTTTCAGACTTAGAACAACCTTCCTTCACCTCAAAAACTGAAAAACAAGACCCCACATTGCTTTCCCTTCACACCTTGTAAAATGGGGCTTCTGACCCTCCTTGGTTTGATGAATCCTATTAATGTTCATCCAATGTTCTCTGCCCATGGTCCTTTATCATGGTTATTTACACATTATGTGTCAAGACCAACTTCCCCCGATAATAGATGAGGACACTAATGAAATCTACTAAACTTCAGACCCAGTTTGGGGAATGCAAGAATTACTATACACTGAGGCAGATACTTTATTTGGGGATTCTGCCTGAAGTAAGGCTAAAGATCAAAGTCTCTTCTTTAGAAAGGCAAGAACAAGGGGCAGAGTAAAACTAAGGGAGCATAAAGAAAGCCTAGAAGTCTGTGTGTAGGGGGAGGAATAAGGGGAGTAAGAAGAGAGAATAGAAGAGGGATGGAAGACAAAGGAAGGGCAAAAGCTACAGGCCAAGTGCTAGAGCCAAGCCAGTTTCTTACAGATGTAGGGGTGTGTGTGTGTGTTTGTGTGTGTGTGTGCACGCACGCGCACACGTTACAAATGGAGAATGAAGGTAAGGCATCCTAGGATAAGGTCTCCTAACAGATTTGCATTTTTGGCTCATAGTATTAGACTCCATTGGTGGTGGGAGAGAAAGTACAGGAAAGGACTCATATAGCTTCTGGCAGCTGCTTAGTTAAAATAAGGTAAAATGGGCTAGAGACAGGCTGGCTTCCTCTGACATGTTTAGATCGTATTCCAAGTGTTCATCCCAGCAGCCTAGACTAGCCTGTTGACACAAAAAGCTTTTCAAGTATCTGTAGGTAGCAGGGTTAGGAAATTCCTGTGACAGGTTTTGGTTTCTGCCATTTTTCAAAGTACACAGGATGCAGAGCACGGATAGTGATATAATATTGATTGGTAACAGGCCCACTGGCTCCCCACTGAATTTGAAAGTTTAAGAATTGGAGTAACTGTGCAGAGAAGAGCTTATGCCAAGAGGCCCATTTTATCACATGGAAAATCACAAGGTTCCCTGTTTCAAATGTCTAATCCAAATTTTAAAAACATGTTCTATTCCTATGCTAGTTTAGATGCAAGAGAGTTCAGGATGCTATAGGTAAATTTCTTAGGTTAAGAGGTTACTAGAGAAAAAATGATGTTTGAAAAATGTTTCGGCCAGGAGCAGAGGCTCATACCTGTAACCCCAGCACTTTGGGAGGCCAAGGTGAGCAACTGCCTGAGCTCAGAAGTTCAAGACCAGCCTGGGCAACACAGTGAAACCCTGGTCTCTACTAAAAATACAAAAATTAGCTGGGCTTGGTGGTACATGCCTGTAATACCAGTTACTCAGGAGGCTAAGGCAGGAGAATCGCTTGAACCTGGGAGGTGGAGGTTGCAGTGAGCCGAGACAGCACTACTGCACTCCAGCCTGGGTGACAGAGTGAGACTCCGTCTAAAAAAAAAAAAAGAAAATGTTTCTTAGGACAAATTTTAGAAAAGAGATAGTTTAGAGAATATAGTTTTAGAAATGGCTTGTCACTTTGGTAGTCATTTAATACTAGAAAGTAGCAAAATCATAGGACTATCAATAAAATTAATATGAAATGTTCTATAAATAGTGAATCTATAGAATTACTGAAACTTTATTATGTCAAATTTAATTTTCAGGCATAGGTATGAATTTCTGCACAACAGAACAACTCCGGATATAAGAATAACAGTTCCTCCAAAGAAGATTGGCATTCTATTAGACTATGAAAATTCCAAGTTGTCATTTTTCAATGTGGACCTTTCTCAGCATCTATACACATTTAGTTGTCAGCTTCACGAATTTGTGCATCCCTGTTTTTCTTTGGAAACCCCTGGGTGTCTAAAGGTACATAATGGCATTTCAATGCCAAAACATGTCACTTTCTATTAGAACATTCTGATGTCCAGTTTCCTGTCTTCCATGCCTACCCCTCTTGCAGCCAATCACGCCTTAGCTGGCTGAACATGGCATTTAAGCACCATGTGCCCAGCACAATTTATGGCTCATGTTATTATCTGGCAGAATGGTGTACTGGCGCTCATTTCACCCAACCTGGATTCTAGTCCTGTGTGCTGCTAAGATAGTCATTACCAGGCCCAGCTGTAAAATAAAGGCTCAGACTAAATGAACTCAAAAGTCTTTAAAGTTGTTAAACTGTAGTTGTATATATGCAAAATATGAGTTTCCAAAACCTAGAGAGCTTGGAAGACGAGGAGGGTAGTCTTAATGGCTCCAGCAGCCCCAGTACACTCATGCATTTCATGAGTCAGCCAAGAATATACTTGAGAAGGCGAGAGGCTGTCTGTAGAAAACCAGGGAAGCTGTGTGCCCTTCTCAACGTCTTCTACCCTCATTTTCCCAATAGTGAGCAGCACTGTGGTGAGGTCCCTTCCACTATGTACTCTTTATAACACCCTGTTCCACTCCTACACAGTATGCACCACTCTCTAATTTTGAAATTACCTCTATAATGCCCAATTCCACAAAGGCAGGGACAGTGCCTGTTTTGTTAATTGCTAGATCCCCAAGGGCTAACACACAACAGCTGTCACCAAGTATTTGTTGAATAAATGAGTATCTTCTTCAGCCACTGCTCTTTGGCCTCTCACTGCTCTCCATGTGAAGGATGGCAGGGCTCTTTCAAAACTATAGCAAAGGACCTATGGCCAAGAAATGGGAAAAAACCTGGAATGGAGGCAGCGTGAAAGAACAGAAGGGCATCTGTGGCATATTAGCAAATGAACAACAATTTTTTAAAAGAAATTAACAGCCCACCAGAGGGCAAAGCTGAGGACGGGAAGGAAGACTGATCTCTAGCTAGGCAGCTTTCAGGCATCCTGCCTCACTGCCCCCAGGCCATTCTGTGAGCTCAATGCCCAACTCCATTAGCTACATTCCTGGTTCTCCTGTTCAAGTTTCCAGTTGCCACTTAAGCTCTGCACACATAGCATTTTCAAAGCTTGTGAGTGAAGCTGCAGAATAATTCCATTTGTGAAGCAATTACAATTCAGTATCACGTCCCACGGATGCCTCTAAACCCAGATATGCCCTAATCTCATCATTTAAGGTTTTGTGTTTTAAAAAAAGTCCACTTTGATGTTTTCTGGTGAAACCCTGTCTCTACTAAAAATACAAAAAATTAGCCAGACCTGGTGGTGGGTGCCTGTAATCCCAGCTACTCAGGAGGCTGGGGCAAGATAATTGCTTGAACCCGGGGGTAGAGGCTGCTGTGAGCCGAGACTGTGCCATTGCACTCCAGCCTTGGCAACAAGAGCGCAACTCTGTCTCAAAAACAAACAAACAAAAAAACCTCTGATGTTTTCCAGCACATGCAAAGCCTGACAAACTGAAAGACTCTCATCTTCTACTAAACTCTGGCTACAGGTATAAATGGCAGCTCAGATTCCTGAATTAACAGTTCACACTGACAATTTAATAACTCATTATACACACACATACCTAGCCTGCCAAGCTGGACTGTCTACTCTGAAACAAGGGACAGCAGATGTAAGCACAGAAATGGTTCCAGTTATAAACAAACAAAAGATACATATATGTATATTAAAAAATGTTCTCAGCTACTGAAATAGAAACTACCAAGTAAGAAACAGGATATCACAGAGAAGGCAAGTTTGAATTCAGGGTTCTAATAGGCTTTATGGAATACTACACATGTTAATATGAACACGGATAAATGGATTAAAAACTCGACACCTGTAAAGTTTTAATTAAATTTTTATTTGACCAAGAAAAAACTGTCTAGAATTGTCTGACATTTACACCAAATGTCAGACAAATCCACTTAAAGCAGATTAGGAACTTCAAGCATCACAATTATTCAGCATAAAGAGCCTTTGTTGAAACATCTTTCTCATTTATTTAGAAGAAAAACATCTAGAACAGAACCAAACAAAACTTCTGTGTTTTTGTAAAAAAATTCCAATTCCTTAAACTACTATAAACAATCTACTGAAACTGTATTCAACAAGGGACAGGATTTACCTCAAGGCCATGTTCACCTGCAACATGCTGATAAGTCTGTTAAAAAACAAAGCAAAAAAAGAGTTTTTAAAAATTAGACCACTGTAGCCACAATCCCTAACACTGGACAGTTAAAACAAAAGATATCAAAATCTGTTCTGTTCTTAGCTTTACCTGTATCACTTTATAACTCCTAAGAAAGTCATTTCACATAAGCTGTGGCCTCCCCACCTTAACAAAGGGGAAAAAGAATATGTAAAACCACCACAGAATCTTGGTGTAAACTAACATGGGTTTAGTAACACAGAGTGCAGTATTAAGAATTTAAGGCACTCTTATAAGTCAGAATTGGAAAGTTGGTTTGAGACTTGCAAACTAAAATGACACTGGTTTCTGATAAAATTAAATTACTTTTATTTAGAAAAGTGTGTTTAATAAATTACTTCCTGCTGGTTCAAATGACACACAATCACTTGTACACATCCACTAAGATATTTCTGAAGTGTATACTTAGTCAAAAGTAAAAAGCAGAGCAAATGCATGGGCAGTGGGGCCTTTTTCTTAATACTTCTCATCCTCCAAAATCTGTTAAAATCATCATCTTCCACAACTCACACACTGGAAGCTGTCCACAGCACAATTCACTATGATGTGGCATTCTGTAAATAAGACTGTATTGGTCTTGATGCAAGCAGGTTCAGCTACCATACTGCACTACAAGAAAAGTCCTCTCCTCAACTTACCAAGACAACTTCTCCAATTTCTAGTCACCTTCCTATCAATTAGTAGAGCAAGATTCTCACATGTTCACTACGTCTTTCTCCAGTTTTCTCATCTATAAATGTACTACTCCTATTTTCTATAGAAAGACAATGGAAAGCATATAATTGCTGTTGGTAGATAAGTAGGCCTTGAATTTATTTTGCAAACAAGACCTGTTCTATCTACCTTTTCATTTAGGAGGCTAAAAGCAGAGTCAGCTTGATTTCAAGGACTCTATTTTCTTAGTCTCCAGAAGAACATAACCAAATCCAGCTTTTAAAACACTGTCCTTTACCATGTCAAGATACTCAAATAAAGATAATTTATAACTTCAAGCTATAGGAGATTAACTCTGTCCATATGATTGTTTCACTGTAACCAATGGTTAATTAATCTAAATGCAAGAGAAGTGTTTGTTATTTGGAAAGAAGACCCCAGCTGGTCAGCATCTTTTCTGTCATCCGGAAGTCCCCTGGAAGGAGTAGGACTATGACCTGGGCACAACAACTGCCCCTATTAGTACTTATTTTAGAGTTGCTACTGAACAGGTGGTGGTTCTTGTCAAGTATATCATGTCTGACTATTTCATTGTTTGTTTTCTGCTATCATCAGTTCCAGGAAAAAAAAAAAAAAAAAAAGCCCAAATTGATTGCTTTTTCATTTTGCCAGAATGTGACCGAATCATGGTTTTTAGCTCTATTTTCACCTTACTCAAATCCTGGAGGAATTAAACTATCATTTATTTGAAACGTTACAAATTAGCCTCCAGCTGATTCAAACAACATGTAGTCACTCAGACATAGCCAATAAAAATGTTTTGGTAGTATGAACTTGGATTCTAATCTTGCTGTCTCTCCTACTCTCATTCCTAAGTCTAAATGTTAGGTCTCTTGCTTGAAAGGAATTTAAGAGATGCCCTTAAATTCAAACAGACTGGATTGCAGAAAGGAATATAATCCATTCACTGGGAAAATACACAACCAACAAAACTGAGATTTCCCAACTGTGCACTATAACAATGCAGAAACACAGTTTTAGAGATGGCTTTACTGGGTATGTACATTGCTCTTTGTAGACCCATCTATTATTCTGCCACCCAGAAAGATTCTTACCCTCCTACTTCCTTCCTACTAAATGAATGTTTAAATTAAACATTTAAATTAAACATTCATTTAATTTAAAGGTGATAGGGCCAGGGAGAGGGAAGGAAAAAACAAGAAGCACTATCCAAAAGTAAGACCAGTACTTTGGAGAAAGGTAAAAGATACTCAACATTGTTTTTTGTACCATTTACAATATATAAACCAGCCACAGAGTCCTAGGCACCCAGAATGGACCTCCCCTTCCTTGTCTACCTAATGCCTGTATAGCCTCTTGGAAACACTGCCTTATTCCTCCCCGTCCCAGGAGAGGTTAAGTGCCACACTCACCTCTTTTAGATTACTTAAGTAGCTATACTGCAATCATTGACTTGTGTCTGCTCCACTTGACTATAAGCAAATTGAAGGCAGGGTTTGTGCCTTCATAATCTCTGAATGATCTGAAGATGGAAATAACTGCTTCGTGCTTTCAGGGAGCTCATATACCTGCAAAGAGAAAAGAGACATCAAATTATCTTCCAAATCAAAGGAAAAGTCTCTTTATTAGAAAGCAAAGCAGCTTTCAAATTTGTGTGTGGTTGGGGAGTAGAAGGAAACATTAAAATATGAATCTGCTGGGCACGGTGGCTCATGCCTGTAACCCCAACACTTTGGGGGGCCAAGACGGGCAGATCACCTGAGGTCAGGAGTTTAGACCAGCCTAGCCAACATGATGAAATCCCATCTCTACTAAAAATACAATAATTAGCTGGGCATGGTGGCGGGCACATGTGATCCCAGCTACTCAGGAAGTTGAGGCAGGAGAATCGCTTGAACCAGGGAGGCGGAGATTGTAGTGAGCCGAGATGGCCGCCATTGCATTCCAGCCTGGGCAACAAGTGTGAAAACTCCGTCAAAAAAAAAAAAAAAAAAAAAAAA
>NC_037675.1:2525182-2536802 GCF_003255815.1 Theropithecus gelada
CCCGCCATGATTCTGAGGCCTCCCCAGCCATATGGAACTGTAAGTCCAATTAAACCTCTTTTCCTTCCCAGTCTCGGATATGTCTTTATCAGCAGTGTGAAAACAGACTAATATAGTAAAAGTGTATGATTCTTTTTCTTCATTGTTGGACTAAATTTGCTAATGTTTTATTGAAGATTTCGCATCTATGTTTATGAGAGATATTGGTCTGTCATTTTCTTTTCTTTGTCTGGTTTTGGTATGAGGGTGATGTTGTCCACATAGAATTAGTTAGGAAAGCCAGGCACGGTGGGTCACGCCTGGAATCCCAGCAGTTTTGGAGGCTGAGGCGGGTGGATCACTTGAAGTCAGGAGTTTGAGACCAGCCTGACTGACATGGTGAAACCCCATCTCTACTAAAAATACAAAAATATTAGCTGGGCGTGGTGGTGCATGCCTGTAATCCCAGCTACTTGGGAGGCTGAGGCAGGAGAATTGCTTGATCCCAGGAGATGGAGGTTGCAGTGAGATGAGATGGCGCCATTGCACTCCAACCTGGGTGACAAGAGCAAACATCCATCTCAAAAATAAAAAATAAAAATAAAAAATAAATAAAAAAAGCCGGGCGCAGTGGCTCACACCTGTAATCCCAGCACTTTGAGAGGCCGAGGCAGGGGGATCACAAGGTCAGGAGATCGAGACCATCCTGGCTAACATGGTGAAACCCCATTTCTATGAGAAATATAAAAACAATTAGCCGGGCGTGGTGGTGGACGCCTGTAGTCCCAGCTACTCAGGACGCTGAGGCGGGAGAATGGCGTGAACCCGGGAGGCAGAGTTTGCAGTGATCTGAGATCACGCCACTGCACTCCAGCCTGGGCTACAGAGCAAGACTCCATCTCAAAAAATAAAATTAAAATAAAATAAAATAAGATGAGATAAGATAAGATAAGATAAAATAAAATAAAATAAAATAAAATAAAATACTCGTTCTCCAGGACCTCCATTTTATAGTTAGGATGACTCAGCCTCATATATAGACACCTCACTCCATAATCTTCTGCAAAATTAGCACCAAATTCAGGCAGACCAGGTTTTTGTTGGTAGGGAGAATAGTTGCCAGAGAAATACGCTAGAGGGTAAACACCGATAGATATATAAAAAGCATCAACATCAGTCACTCCGTATTTATTACTTTTACCTGCATTTCTAACCCCTCTCTCATGGTCTATTATTATTACCCCCTTTTTAGTTCTCATAAGACTCTCAGGCCCCATGAAGAATGCTAATAACAAAATTGTACATCTTAGTTAGCTTACACTACTATAACAAAGTACCATGTACTGGGTGTCTTAAATGACAGACATTTATTTCTCACAGTTCTGGAGGCTGAGAAGTTCAAGATCAAGGTGCTGGCAGATGTGGTTCCTGGTGAGGATCCTCTTCCCGGTTTGCTGATGGCCTCCTTCTTGCTGTGTGCTTGCATGGCAGGGAGAGAGAGAAGCAAGTTCTCTGGTGTCTCTTAAGGGCACTAAAACTATTATGAGACCCCACCTTTATGATCTCATCTAAACATAATGACCTCTCAAAGGTTCCATCTTCATATACCATCATATTGGGGGTTAGGGCATCGACATATGGATTTGAGGGGTCGCAATTCATTGCATAGCATTGTACCTATTCAGCAGTATCCCTTTGAGAGTTATGTCCCGCACTGTGTCATGTTTTTATATGCAGATGTTGACTTAGTCCTCATTATATAGCTGAGGGAACTGGGTCTAGTTCATTAACTACACTAAGGTTATAATCAGTAAGTTGTCACAGAGCTAGGATTTGAGCCCAGGCAGTCTGAGTGTAAATCCCCAAATCCTAATTCCCTCCCTATACTGCCTCAACAGAGGAAAAATCATTTTGAAACCTGATTAACTGAGTTCAGGAGTTATCACACTTTTATGGACTGGGAATAGAAGTACTTCAAATATTAATTAAACTGATTCTTTTGATAACTGCTTATAAGAAAATAAACCAGACAGACAATAAATGTTTACAATAGAAAGAACTAAAAACAAAACTTTGGAGAATATGGACAGCCAGTTTGAAAGGAGTAATTTCTTGAATGCTGATCACATGAGACATGCCTTGTCAGAAGCAACCACAAGTGTTAACTGATCAAACTGGCTAAGGATTTAAAAAGTTCCTGGCCAGGCAGAGTGGCTCATGCTTGTAATCCCAGTACTTTGGGAGGCCGAGGTGGGTGGATCACGAGGTCAGGAGATTGAGAGCATCCTGGTTAACGTGGTGAAACCCCATCTCTACTAAAAATAGCCAGGCGTGGTGGCAGGCACCTGTAGTCCCAGCTACTCAGGAGGCTGAGGCAGGAGAATGGCGTAAACCCGGGAGGCGGAGCTTGCAGTGAGCTGACATCGCGCCTCTGTACTCCAGCCTGGGCAACAGAGCAAGACTCTGTCTCAAAAAAAAAAAGTTCCAGTGAGGGCCTAGGGAAGTGGCATTGTTTAACACTGCTAGTGAATATGTATTTGCACTTCTTCTGAAGAGGAAATTTGAAAATATGTATGTAAAACTTCAAAAAAATTATTCTTTTGACTAAATAGGTTAAACCTGGGTACTAATTCTAAGGAAGTCAAGATGTATGCAAAATGTTATGTACAAGGCTAGTCATTATATTACTTCAAAAATAAATTTATATATATTCTGACTATTAAAAACATGCTACTTACAAAAAAGTCAAGAAGATACAGAGATGCCCATAGAAATAAAAACAAAGAACTTGGAATTTTATCTCTTAGAACTTGCCATTGTTACAACTGGACACCCCTACCCCTTAGTCATGTATGTATGTCAAATTTGTATTTTCATAACTCATTGCTTTTAAAAATACACTTCTCTTACCTAGTTATTCATGCTCAAAATACAAATACATGCTCGCATCTTTTGTGTGTGTGTGATGGAGTTTCACTCTTGTTGCCCAGGCTGGAGTGCAATGGCGCGATCTCAGCTCACTGCAACCTCCACCTCCTGGGTTCAAGCAATTTTCCTGCCTCAGCCTCCCAAGTAGCTGGGATTACCAGCACACGCACGATGCCTGGCTAATTTTTTGTATTTTTAGTAGGGATGAGGTTTCTACATGTTGGCCAGGCTGGTTTCGAACTCCCGACCTCAAGTGATCCGCCCACCTCGGCCTCCCAAAGTGCTGGGATTACAGCTGTGAGCCACCCCGCCTGGCCCCCCTGCCCTTTTTTTTTTTTTTTTTTTTTGAGATAGAGTCTTGCTCTGCCACCCAGGCTGGAGTGCAATAGTGTGATCTCGGCTCACTGCAACCTCTGCCTCCCGGGTTCAAGCGAGTCTCCTGTCTCAGGCTTCCGAGTAGCTAGGATTACAGGCGCATACCACCAAGCCCAGCTAATTTTTTGTATTTTTAGTAGAGATGGGGTTTCACCACATTCCCCAGGCTGGTCTCGAACTCCTGAGCTCAGACAATCCACCTGCCTTGACCTCCCAAAGTGCTAGGATTACAGGTGTGAGCCACCGTGCCCGGCTGCTCACATCATTTTATTTATTTATTTTTTTGAGACAGAGTTTCACTTGTGTTGCCCAGGCTGGAGTGCAATGGCACAATCTCAGCTTACTGCAACCTCTACCTCCCGGGTTCAAGTGATTCTCCTGCCTCAGCCCCCCAAGTAGCTGGGATTACGGGCATGTGCCACCACGTCCAGCTAATTTTGTATTTTTAGTAGGGATGGTATTTCTCCATGTTGGTCAGGCTGGTCTTGAACTCCCAACCTCTGGTGATCCACCTGCCTTGGCCTCCCAAAGTGCTGGGATTACAAGCGTGAGCCACCGTGCCCAGCCTGCTCGCATCATTTTAAATGAATGCCTAGTATTCGACTGTGTGAATAGACCATAATTTAATCAGTGAGTTTTTTTGTTGTTGTTGTTTTGTTTTTTGTTTTTTGTTTTTTGTTTTTTTGAGACAGTCTCGCTCTGACATCCAGGCTGGAGTGCTTTTGTTGTTTTTTTGTTTTTTGTTCTGTTTTGTTTTGTTTTGTTGGAGACAGTCTCACTCTGACACCCAGGCTGGAGTGCAATGGCGCGATCTCGGCTCACTGAAACCTCCATCTCCTGGGTTCAAGCATTCTCCCTGCCTCAGCCTCCCGAGTAGCTGGGATTACAGGCGCCCAACACCACACCTGGCTGATTTTTGTATTTTTAGTAGAGACAGGGTTTCACCATCTTGGCCAGGCTGGTCTTGAACTCCTGAGCTCAGGCAATCTGCCCTACCTCGGCCTCCCAAAGTGCTGGGATTATAGGCGTGAGCCACCATGCCTGGCTAATTTTTGTATTCTTAGTAGAGACGGGGTTTCACCATGTTGGCCAGGCTGGTCTCGAACTCCTGAGCTCAGGCAATCTGCCCTACCTTGGCCTCCCAAAGTGCTGAGATTACAGGCATGAGCCATAGCGCCCAACTAGTGAACTCTTGATGAGCTTGTTTTTGCCTTGTTAGAATTGAAAACTTGGTTTATCATCTCACCCTCCTAAGATTTCATTAAAATCATACTTAAGAAATAAAAAGAGACATAAAGATATAAATAAGAGAATGGGAAAAGAAACATAAGGATCTAAACAGGAGAATGGGGAAAAGATCATTAGTAGATCGGAGATTTCAAAGAAATTTTGGAAGATAGCTGATGAAGAAATTATAACTGATGGTGGGGGAAGCAGAAGAAACTGTGGAGGGTGAGAGATATAGCCCAGGAAAAAACAATTCACACTATGGAGTGCTAGAAGTTTCCAGAACCAGGAACTATCAGAGACAACTGAGTACAGGAATGAGATATAAGGCCAAGATTCCACATATGAAACAGTTTTCCTTCCCTTCCACCTCTGCATGCAGAATGCCTTACAGCCAAGAATCTACCCCCAGGGTGAGGGTATGATAGGAGGAACAGAGACCATCCAGAACTTCCCATACATTCACACATCACACTAAAACGTTATTCTGTAAATAAATCTAAGGGCTCCATGGAAAATCCCCTGCATTCTGCCCATTAAAGTAAAATGTCAGCATTCCTGTCCCATCATCTTGGCCAGCAGACAAGTTCCACACAAGAGAGCTCATAATCCACTTATTACTTCATTAAAAAATGTAAACAGTCAAGACCCCCTGACTCCAGACATTTGAGGAATACTTCCAATGTGAAATAAACATGGGTGAGATCACTGCACTCCACCCTGGGTGACAGAGCAAGACTTTGTCTCAAAAAAAAAAAAAAAAAAAGAAAAGAAAAGAAAAGCTTAACAAACTGAAATAATTTTTCTTAAATCCAGAAGAAAAGTGAGGTCACAGGGCAAACCACTATCCGCAAAACTGGAGAGGCAGACAGGTATGTAGAAAAGTCACAAGCTACCCAGACCAGAAATCTCCAAAGGAACCAATGCCAGGGCAGAAAAATATGAACTGTAATTGCATTGCCAGAGGCTACGTGTAGACAAGTCTGAGAGTCAAAAATTTCAGAAGAAACCAGAAATAGGGGAGGGGGAACCCAAGCTTCTGTGAGTTTTACCTCCAAGAGTTTGACCAGGTTCTCACAATAAATACCAGAGAAAAATCTTGTCAGGCTTCTAGCAGGAGAAGAAGAAAAAGAACCATTTTGAAACATGCCAGAGCATGCTATTCTTAACAAAGTCTGCCCTCGGGAGAATTATTTAATCAGAGCCTAAATTGCTGGAGTTTTATCAGGGCTAACTGACCTGGGAGAAGGGAAAAATGCCCAACTCCAACCCACTGTGGCCATTTTGTCCCACCTAAGGGGGAAGCAAAAACTGAGAAGCACTTGTAAAGTTCACATTCCAGAAGCATATGCTCACTAAAAGACTGAGACCTAATCATAGGATTCATAGAGGAATACTTTCTTTCTCCTCACACCTTACTCCCACATTACTAAAGGCCTATTTGCAGCAGTTCCTTTTACCCAGTACATCCTGTCCAGTATGAAAAAAAACTTACAAGGCAAACTAAAAGCCAAAACACACATTTTGAAGAGACAGAGCAAGCATCAGAACCAGACATAGCAGGAATGTTGGAATTATTAGACAAGAAATTTTAAACAACTTTGATTAATATACTAACAGCTTTAATGGGTAAAGTAGACAGCATGCAAGAACAGATGGTCAGTGTAAACAAAGAGATGGAAATCCTAAGAAAGAACCAAAAAGATGCTGGGAGCGGTGGCTTATGCCTATAATCCTAACACTTTGGGAGGCCTAAGTGGGGCAGATTGCCTGAGCTCAGGAGTTTGAGACCAGCCTGGGCAACATGGCGAAACCCTGTCTCTACTAAAAATACAAAACAAATTAGCTGGGGGTGGTGGCGCGTGCCTGTAGTCCCAGCTTCTTGTGAGGCTGAGGCACGAGAATCTCTTGAACCCAGACCCGGGAAACAGAGGTTGCAGTGAGTCGAGATCATGCCACTGCATTCCAGCCTGGGTAACAGAGCGAGGCTCTATCTCCAAAAGAAAAAAAAAAATTAAATTAAATAAAAACAAAAAAGAACCAAAAAAAAAAAAGGGCAAGAGATAAAAAGCACTGTGAATAGAAAATGAAGAATGTCTTTGATGGGCTACTAGTCTGGACATGACTGAGGAAAGAATCTCTGATTCTATAATACATCAATAGAAGCCTTTTTTTTGAGATGGAGTCTCACTTCATCGCCCAGGCTGGAGTGCAGTGGGGCGTGATCTCAGCTCACTGCAACCTCCACCTCCCAGGTTCAAGCAATTCTCCTGCCTCAGCTTCCTGAGTAGCTGGGACTACAGGCGCATGACGCCATGCCCGGCTAATTTTTTGTATTTTTAGTAGAGATGGGGTTTCACCATGTTGCCCAGGCTGGGACTACAGGCATACACCACCACGCCAGGTTAATTTTTTGTATTTTAGTACAGACGGGATTTCACCATGTTGCCCAGACTGGTCTTGAACGCCTGAGCTCAGGCAATCCACCTGCCTTGGCCTCTCAAAGTGCTGAGATTACAGGCGTAAGCCACCACGTCCAGCCAATAAGAACCTTTCAAACTGGCAATAAAAGAGAACAAAGACAAAAACAAAACAAAACAAAACAAAAAACAAACCTAAGAGACTATCCAAAACTTATGGAACAACTACGGAAGATATAACATCTGCATATTATGAATACCAGAAGGATAAAAAAGAAAGGAATAGAAGAAATTATTCATATTGTTTGAAAGAATAACGACTTGAGAGTTTCCTCAAATTAATGTCAGACACCAAACTACAGATCCAGGAAGCTCAAAGAACACTAAGCAGATAAATATAAAAAACAAAAACAGAAAACTGCAACCAGGCCTATAATTTTCAAACTACTGAAAATCAAAGATAAAGAAAAAATCCTGAAAGAAACTAGAGGGGGCTGGGCACAGTGGCTCATGTCTGTAATCCCAGCACTTTGGGAGGCCGAGGCGGGTGGATCATCTGAGGTCAGGAGCTCGAGACTAGCCTGGCCAATATGGTAAAACCCCATCTCTACTAAAAATGCAAAAAATTAGCCAGGCATGGTGACATGTGCCTCCAATCCAAACTACTTGGGAGGCTGAAGTAGGAGAATCGCTTGAACCTGGGAGGTGGAGGTTGCAGTGAGCCAAGACCGCACCACTGCCCTCTAGCCTGGGCAACAGAGTGAGATTCCGTCTCAAAAAAAAAAAAAAAAAAAAAAGAAACCAGAGAAACACCTTAACTACAGAGGAGGAGCAAAGTTAAGAATTACAGGCCGGGCGCGGTGGCTCAAGCCTGTAATCCCAGCACTTTGGGAGGCCGAGACGGGCGGATCACGAGGTCAGGAGATCGAGACCATCCTGGCTAACACAGTGAAACCCCGTCTCTACTAAGAAATACAAAAAACTAGCCGGGCGAGGTGGCAGGCGCCTGTAGTCCCAGCTACTCGGGAGGCTGAGGCAGGAGAATGGCGTGAACCCGGGAGGCGGAGCTTGCAGTGAGCTGAGATCGGGCCACTGCACTCCAGCCTGGGCTACAGAGCGAGACTCCGTCTCAAAAAAAAAAAAAGAATTACAACTGACTTCTCAGAAACCATGTAAGCAAGAAGAAAGTAGAGTGAAATATTTAAAGTATTTAGAGAAAAAAACTCCATCAATCTAGAATTCTGTAGGCTGTGAAACTATCCTTTAAAAGTCAAGGAGAAATATAGATTTTCTCAGAAAAACAAATATTGAGGGAATTTGTTGCCAGTAGAATCCCAAAAAATGTTAAAAGAATTCTTTAGAAGTCGGGTGTG
This sequence comes from Theropithecus gelada, assembly GCF_003255815.1. NCBI lineage: Eukaryota > Metazoa > Chordata > Mammalia > Primates > Cercopithecidae > Theropithecus > Theropithecus gelada. The sequence continues at coordinate 2,533,485 of NC_037675.1, forward strand.
GTGGCTCACGCCTGTAATCCCAACATTTTGGGAGGCCAAATGGGGCACATTACCATAGGTCAAGAATTCAAGACCGGCCTGGCCAACATGGTGAAACCCTGTCTCTACTAAAAATACAAAAAAATTAGCCAGGTGTGGTGGCACATGCCTGTAATCCCAGGTACTCGGGAGGCTGAGGCAGGAGAATTGCTTGAACATGGGAGACAGAGGTTCCAGTAAGCTGAAATCGCACCATACCACTGCACTCCAGCCTGGGTGACAGAGAGAGACTCCTTCTCAAAAAAAAAAAAAAAAAAAAGAAAAGAATTATTTAGACAGAAGGAAAATAACACAGGTCAGAATCTCGGATCCACATAAAGAAAGAGCACCAAAGAAGTAGTAAGTGAAAGTAAAATAGAAACTTTTTCTTATTTTTAATTGATCTAACAGATAATAGTTTGTGCAAAATAATATTAACAAATATATTTGCTTATGTGTGCTTATACGTGTATGGTTATGTATGCTTACATATTGTAAGTGATACAAATGACCGCAATGATACAAAGATGGGAAGGAAGAATTAGGATTATTTAATTATTATAAGGAACACTGTTCAAGAAATGGTATAGTGTTATTTGAAATTGGGCTTGGATTAGCTGTAAATGTACATTGCAAACTCTAGGGTGACATCTTTAAAAAGAAAAAAAAAAGTATAAGTGATATGGTAACAAATGAATAAAAATGGAATTACATACAAGGCTCAATTAAAGCCACAAAAGGGGCCAGGCATGGTGGTTCACGCTCATAATCCCAGTACTTTGGGAGGCCAAGACAGGTGGATCATCCGAGCTCAGGAGTTTGAGACCAGCCTGGCCAACATGATGAAACCCTGTCTCCACTAAACATACAAAAACTAGCCGGGCATCATGATGTGTGCCTGTAGTCCCAACTACTTGGGAGGCTGAGGCAGGAGAATCGCTTGAACATGGGAGGTGGAGACTGCAGTGAGCCAAGATTGGGCCACTGCACTCCAGCCTGGGAGACAGAGCAAGACTGTGTATCAAAAATAAAATAAAATAAAATAAAAATTTATCAGGGATAAAGAGAAACCTTATGTAATGATTAAGAAGTTATTTCTCCAAAAAGACATAACAATCCTTAAAGTGTGTGTGCCTAGCAACACAATATCAAAATATGCGAGGTAAAAACCGATAGAACTACAAAGAAAAACAGGTGACTCCATTGTCATAGTTGGAGATTTCAACATATCGCTATCAGAAATAGACAGATCCAGCACGAAGAAAATCAGTAAAGACACAGTTGAACTCAACAACACCATCAATCAACTGAATAATATTGACATCTGTAGACAACTTCATTTAACAACAGCAAAATACACATTTTTCTTAAGCTCATAGGGAACATTCACCAGGAGAGACTACATTTTGGACCATAAAATACACTTTAACCCACTTAGGAGAATAGAAATTATACAATGTCGGCCGGGCGCGGTGGCTCAAGCCTGTAATCCCAGCACTTTGGGAGGCCGAGGCGGGTGGATCACAAGGTCAGGAGATCGAGACCATCCTGGCTAACATGGTGAAACCCCGTCTCTACTAAAAATATAAAAAACTAGCCGGGCGTGGTGGTGGGCGCCTGTAGTCCCAGCTACTCGGAGGCTGAGGCGGGAGAATAGCGTGAACCCGGGAGGCGGAGCTTGCAGTGAGCCGACATGGCGCCACTGCACTCCAGCCTGGGCCACACAGCAAGACTCCGTCTCAAAAAAAAAAAAAAAAAGAAAGAAATTATACAATGTCTGCTCTCAGAGGACAATGGAATTTAACTAGAAATCAATAATAGAAAAATAACTTAGAAATCCCAAAATATTTGGAGATTAAATATACTTCTAATTTACATATGAGCCAAAGAAGAAATTTCAAGAGAAATTTTGAAATACTTTGAATTAAATGAAAGTGAAAATACAATCAAAATTTGTGGGAAGCAGTTAAAACAGTGATTAGAGGGAAATTAACACCATTGAATACATATATTAGAAAAAATGAAAGATCTAAAATCAATTTTAGCTTCCACTTTAGGAAAACGGAAAAAGAAGAGTTAATTAAATACAAAGTAAGTAGAAGAAACAAATAATAAAAATTAGAGCAGAAATCAATGAAATTTAAAACAGAAAATAGAGAAAAATCATTGAAACCAAAAAGCTTGTTCTTGAAAAAGAGCAATAAAAGCAAAACACTTCTAGTAATGTAACTACAAAAAAAATTGAGAAGGCATAAATTACTAATATTAAAAATGAAAGAGGGGAACATCACTACAGATCCCATGAAGATTCAAAGGGTGATAAAAACTCTGTCCAAAAACAAAAACAAGAAAAAAAACTCTACGCTCATAAATTTGATAACCTAAATGAAATGGACCAATTTCTTAAAGACACAATCTGGCAAAACTTACACAAGAAGAAACAATCTGAATAGGCCTATACCTATTTTTTAAATGGAATCAATAATTGGTAACTTTCTGAAACAGAAAGTACTAGATCCAGATGGTCTAACTGATGAATTCCATGAAACATTTAAGGAAGAAATTATGCAAAGTATCTATACTCTCTTTCGAAAGACAGAAGTAGAGAGAATCTTTCCTAACTTTTTTTTTTTGAGACGGAGTCTCGCCTTGTCACCCAAGCTGGAGTGCAGTGGCCTGATCTCTGCTCACTGAAAGCTCCGCCTCCCAGGTTCAGGCCATCCTCCCGCCTCAGCGTCCTGAGTAGCTGGGACTACAGGCGTCCACCACCACGCCTGGCTAATTGTTTTTGTATTTCTCATAGAAATGAGGTTTCACCATGTTAGCCAGGATGGTCTCGATCTCCTGACCTTGTGATCCACCTGCCTCGGCCTCTCAAAGTGCTGGGATTACAGGCGTGAGCCACTGCGCCCGGCTTTTTTATTTATTTTTTATTTTTTTTTTATTTTTGAGATGGATGTTCGCTCTTGTCACCCAGGTTGGAGTGCAATGGCGCCATCTCATCTCACTGCAACCTCCATCTCCTGGGATCAAGCAATTCTCCTGCCTCAGCCTCCCAAGTAGCTGGGATTACAGGCATGCACCACCACACCCAGCTAATATTTTTGTATTTTTAGTAGAGATGGGGTTTCACCATGTCAGTCAGGCTGGTCTCAAACTCCTGACTTCAAGTGATCCACCCGCCTCAGCCTCCAAAACTGCTGGGATTCCAGGCGTGACCCACCGTGCCTGGCTTTCCTAACTAATTCTATGTGGACAACATCACCCTCATACCAAAACCAGACAAAGAAAAGAAAATGA
>NC_037675.1:2536996-2542803 GCF_003255815.1 Theropithecus gelada
AAAAAAAAAAAAAAAAAGGACAAGTGAATATTATGTAGCCCCATGGCAGCATTCCAGGCAGAGGAGACAGGATGGGCAGAGACACTACAAAGAAAACAGCACGTTATGCTCAGATAATAGGATGTAAGACTTCTTAAACTGGAGTAAGAAATGCAAAGCAGGCTTGGCCCAAACTGGTAAATTAATCTTCAAAGCACAACTAAGTTGCTGGAACACGTTGATTTGCTCCTAATTTTATATAAAGAAAAGGCTCCAAACTCCTGAGTAACTGGTACTACAGGCGCCGGCCACTACACCCAGCTAATTTTGTTTTTGTAGTTTTAGTAGAGATAGGGTTTCACCGTGTTAGCCAGGATGGTCTCGATCTCCTGACCTTGTGAGTCACCTGCCTTTGGTGGTTGGGAATCCCAACCTCCCAAAGTACTGGGATTACAGGCATGAGCCACCGCACCTGGCTAGTCCTGAACTATGTATTCTATGGCTTTCCTTCTAGATGGTATTTACTGTAGGGATTCACTTAATGGATGAGAAAGCTGGAATCTGTATGTATTTAGTAAAAAGTTGAATTCTAAATGACTCATTTTTTCTATTGGAATTCTGAGGAAATTTTTTGTCTTCATTATAATCATTATAAGTTTTCTTTTCTTTTCTTCTCTTTTTTTTTTGAGACAGAGTTTCGCTCTTGTTGCCCAGGCTGGAGTGCATGGCACGATCTCGGCTCACCACAACCTCGGCCTCCCAAGTTCAAGCGATTCTCCTGCCTCCGCCTCCCCGAGTCCTGGGATTACAGGCGTGCCCCCCAACACCTGGCTAATTTTGTTTTTTTAGTAGAGATGGGGTTTCTCCATGTTGGTCAGGCTGGTCTTAAACTCCCGATGTCAAGTGATCTGCCTGCCTTGGCCTCCCAAAGTGTTGGGATTACAGGCATGAGCCACCATACCCTGCATAAATTTTTCTTATCTTTCCAAGAAGACTTGCTGGTTTGTAGAGTTTTCCTTTTGTGTAAAAATACTCCTTTGTTACTAAATCAGAATTAAAGTATTATAAAATTTTCTACCCACAACACTATTAAGTTAATGCCAACTACTTTAAGGTTTATCTGTTCATTTTATATGTGAACAATTTTATTCACTTGTTTATTCATTCAACATTATTTTTAAAACTTAGTTTAATATTGCTATTCACTTGTAATATTCATATAATATTCCATAGAACCCTACTATCTCTGACAGGCACATAATAAGCGCACATGTCATATATCTGACATAACATGTGGCCAGTGAATGCCAGGCAGACCTCTCAAACCAGTGCCTAACAGAGCAGGTAGTTTATCTATCAAAAGATGAGGTCCAGCCTTCAGCATTTTTAGGTTAGGAAGCTCAAGATTTGTAGTATTAGAGATTTTACTTTGATACATTGATTTGAATTAACCAGTTTGACAAGAAAGGCATGAAACTTCTAGAATATAAATGAAATAAGTTATCAATAAATATAACTAGAAGGGAGAGGAGATTTGGAATATACGAACATCTTTTTTAAATTTAATTTTTAATTGACAAATATTAGTATTTGAACATCTTTTTTTTTTTTTTTTTTTGAGACAGGGTCTCGCTCTTTCACCCAGGCTGCAGTGCAGTAGCACGATCTCAGCTCACTGCAAGCTCCGCCTCCTCTGGAAGGAAAATCTACTTGGAACTTTGGGTAACTAGATGACCATTCACTTACAACATAGGGAAGGAGTTAAATCATTTTTAACACAGACCATCAGTAACTTTAACATACAAATTAACCTGTTATAAAGACTATTGATCAGTTATTTCTGGAGGTACCCTGTCCCTCTGCTGTCTAAGATGTGCCCTGGGATTCTTTTGTATTGAGACAGGGTCTCTGTCACCCAGGCTGGAGTGCAGTGGCATGACCATAGTACACTGCAGCCTCAACCTCTCTGGTTCAAGTGACCCTCCCACCTAAGCCTCCTGAGCAGCTAGGACCACAGATGTGCACCACCACACTAGGCTAATTTCATTTTTTATGTTTTTTGTGGAGATGAGGGGGGTGAGTCTCACTATTTTGTCGAGGCTGGTCTCAAACTCCTGGGCTCAAGCAATCCTCCTACCTCAGCCTCCCAGAGTACTGGGATTACAGGCATGAGCCACCACACCTGGCCTACATTGTTTTTTGTTGTTGTTGTTGTTTTGTTGTTGTTGTTTGTTTTTGAGATAGGAGTCTTGCTTTCTCACCTAGGCTGGAGTGCAGTGGTGCGATCTCACCTCACTGCAACCTCTGCCTCGTGGGTTCAAGTGATTCTCCTGCCTCAACCTCCTGAGTATCTAGAACTACAGGTGTGCACCACCATCCCTGGCTAATTTTTTGTATTTTTAGTAGAGATGGGGTTTCGCCATGTTGGCCAGGCTGGTCTTGAACTCCTGGCCTCAGGTAATCTGCCCGCCTTGGCCTCCCAAAGTGCTGGGATTACAGGCATAAGTCACCACATCCGGCTTGCGCTGGGATTCTTAACTGGATCCTGGGCTGATTGTTTTTCCCACAGTAGCAATGGGGTGGGAACTCATTAGCAGATAGACTAAAGAAAACCATCACCTGGAACGTGTGCAAATGAGAATTTAGCAAACGTGAAATCTTCTTTCCCAAGAATGCCTCTAAGAGGCTCTAGACTAAGAGCAGAAGCAGAGTGGAAACAGGACTGATATCAAAGGGGTAATTGAAAGACAGTCTATCAAACCACTTTGTGCCAGTTGATGCTGTGACTCTCCCTACTCCAATCTTATATATAAAGTGGCTAGCTGCAGCAGTCACTAAAGGAAAACTAAACTAAAAACCAAAATTGAAGGAGTCATTCTTCCCTAAAGAAAATTATCTGCCTTGGGAACAATCCAGGTAGGTAAGCTCTTCTCAGTTTGGCAGTTAGAAGGGCCCTCCTTCTGCCTGTGTACCCTAAAAAGAAGCCTCCCAGTTGACACATCCACCATACAAAGTTGACATTATCCCTCCTATTACAGAGAGAAGTCAGCTATGAAAATTAAACCTACAGCAGCAGATGAAACTCCAGCAGCTACCTAGTCATTTGTTTATTTATTTTTAGAGACAGGGTTTCATTCTGTCACCCAGGCTAAAACGCAGTGGCATGATCATAGCTCACTGCAGCCTCAAACTCCTGGGCTCGAGCAATCCTCCTGCCTCAGCCTGTTGAGTAACTAGGATTACAGGTGCGTACCACCATGCCCAACTAATTTCTTTTTTTTTCTTTTTTTTTTTTTTAGAGACTCCCCGTGTCGCCCAGGCTGGAGTGCAGTGGCACAGTCTCGGCTCACTGCAACCTCTGCCTCCCGGGTTCAAGCCATTCTCCTGTCTCAGCCTCCTGAGTAGCTGGGATTGTAGGCACATGCCATCACACCCAGCTAAATTTTGTATTTTTAGTAGAGACAGGGTTTCACGATGTTGGCCAGGCTGGTCTCAAACTCCTGACCTCAGGTCATCTACCCACCTCAGCCTCCCAAAGTGTTAGGATTACAGGCGTGAGCCACTGTGCCTGGCCCCAGCTAATTTTTTTGTTGAGACAAGGTCTCACTATGTTGGCCAGGCTGGTCTCAAACTCCTGGCCTCAAGCAATCCTCCTGACTGGGCCTCTCGAAGTGTTAAGATTACAGGCATGAGCCATTGCGCCTGGCCCTAGTCCTTTGTTTTTATGCAAATCTTCTTAAATGTTCAACCTGCATTTACTAGACATTTGAAGAAAACTAACAGCAAGTAAGAAAAGGGCCTTATTGAAAAAACAAAGCTATTCCCAGGGAGTACAACTTATACAAGAAACAGAGAAAACATTGGAAAAAAAGTATGTGTCTATGTATACTAAAAAAATTAGTATCTATGAAGAGATTTGAGGATATTGCATCGTAAGTCAAAAATAGGCTGCTATGGAAAAGGAACAATGCAAATAAGAGAACTCCTAGAAATTAAAAATGATTGTCAAAATAAAAATTTAATAGTGTTGGGATAACAAACAAAAACATCCTTCCCCAAAAGATAATTGGAAAAAAATATGTTAGTCTAGGATATCTACTAACTACCTAATAGAAATTAAGAAAAAAAATCAGGAAAAAAATGGAAGAAAAGAAATACTAGGAGAACAAATAGTTCAGGTAACTTAGAGATGCATGTCTTTGTACTGAAAATGTACCAAGCATAGGAACTTTTAAACACGTATATATGTGTGTATATATGTATATGTACATACACACACATACACACACATATCTGTACACACAGCAAATTTAAACACACACACACATACGCACACAGAAACCTGTTACCGGAAAGGAGTCCCAGTCCAGACCCCAAGAGTGGGTTCTTGGATCTCATACAAGAAAGAATCTGGGATCAGTCCATAGAGTAAAGTGAAAGCGAGTTTATTAAGAAACAAAGGAATAATAGTTGGCTACTCCAGAGGCAGAGCAGCAGCTTGGGCTGCCCCACTAAGGATACTTATAGTTACTTCTTCTTTATATGCTAAACAAGGGGTCGATTATTCACAAGTTTTCCAGGAAAGGAGTTTAGTACTTTAGAAGTTACTAAAACTAACTTTAGAAAGTTAGTTTCCCGGAACTAAGCTTTCTTCCCCCTTTTGGACCATATAGGGTAACACCCTGACATTGGCATGGTATTTGTAAACTGTCATGGTGCTGGTGGGAGTGTCTCCGAGCATGCTAATATATTATAATGAGTGTATAATGAAACTTGAGGACGACCAGAGGTCACTCTTGTCACCATCTTGGTTTTGGTGGGTTTCAGTCAGCTTCCTTAATGCAACCTGTTTTATCAGCAAGGTCTTTATGACCAGTATCTTTGCTGACCTCCTGTCTCATCCTGTGACTTAGAAAGCCTAACCTCCTGGAAGTGCAGTCCAGTAGGTCTCAGCACCTATTCAAGATGGAGTTATTGTGGTTCAAATGCCTATGACAAATCCTTCAAGATTTTGGAATAATAAAAATTATAGGAAGAGCCTAAAAGTTTCCAGAGAAGGAAAACAGAGGTTACCCAAACAAGAATGAGAATTGGATTGGCGTCTCTTTTGTCATCAGCAAAGAGGTATACAAGAAGGTATTGAAGCAGTACCTTCAAAGTCGAAACAGAAAGTTGTTGAATCTATAATTCTATACCAGACAAATACATGAAAGAGTAAAAAAGATATTTCAGAGAGGCAAGAACTCACATTTATTTCACTTCTACATTTTTCTGAAAAAAAAATTTAAGGATATACACTGGAGAGAATGAAACTTGTGAGCTAGTAAAAAGGACCCAACCTAGGAAAGAAATGAAAAGAAATTCCAGGATGTTATCTTTGCAGAAAGCCTAAAAAATAATGGATCCTCATTTGAACAGGATTCCAGAGGGTCAGCAGAATGTATTGAAGCAAAAAGTAGATTCCAGTTAACAAATAGTTAAGATTAAAAAGCTATAGATGATCATCACCAAAAAAGGTAACAGTATATGTTTCATTTTCTCAAATAAAGAGGTTAATGAAAACACCAAGGAAAGCAGTTTTATAAGAACATGATAGTCCACATACAAAAATTAGGCCAGGCACAGTGGCTCACACCTGTAATCCCAGCACTTTGGGAGGCCAAGGTAGGTGGATTACTTAAGGACAGGAGTTCGAGATCAGCCTGACCAAGATGGTGAAACCCCGTCTCTACTAAAAATACAAAAATTAGCTGGGCATGGTGGCAAGTACCTCTAATACAAAATATATATATATATATATATATATATATATATATATATATATATAT
>NC_037675.1:2542813-2552297 GCF_003255815.1 Theropithecus gelada
ATATATATATATATATATATATATATATATATATATATATATATATCTTCTCTAGGTGATATTTTCTTATTTTTTTCTGAAAGTTTTAATTTAGCTTTAATTATCTATAGAATTTTATGTGATGTGAGATAGAGACCTTTATGTGGTGTGAGATAGGGACCCTGTTTTATTTTTCACTTTGATTTGATAATCAATAGTCCCAGATATAGTCATTAAATGACTATTCCTTTCCCCCCGATCTCCAATGCCCCCTCTATCATATCAAGCATCCATATGTGTGGGTCTATTTCTAGGACCTGTAATTTGTTCTATCAATCATTTTGTTTTATTTTGAACCAATACCAGAGTATTGTAATTACTATAGCTTTGTCATAATGATACAGGAGGTAGAAAGAAATTATTTAGGCAGATAGTGAGGTCAGCAGAGTCTTCAGCAGAGCTTCCTGTCTACCAAAAAGTAGCCCGAGAATCTTTTTTTTTTTTTTTTTTTTTTAGACGGAGTCTCGCCCTGTTGCCCAGGCTGGAGTGCAGTGGTGCAATCGGCTCACTGCAAGCTCTGCCTCCCGAGTTCACATCATTCTCTTACCTCAGCCTCCCGAGTAGCTGGGACTACAGGCGCCTGCCACCACGCCTGGCTAATTTTTGTATTTTTAGTAGAGACAGGGTTTCACCTTGTTAGCCAGGCTGGTCTCGATCTCCTGACCTCGTGATCCGCCTGCCTCAGCCTCCCAAAGTGCTGGTATTACAGGCACGAGCCACCACGCCTGGCCAAGAATCATTTTTTTCCTAACAAAGATCAGCCTGACAAATCAAGCTGCAAACATAAGTAAGGAAGCTAAAAGGTTGCATGGGGGAATGCCGGCAGCTGTGCCAATAGAAAAGGGCTACCTGGGGGCCAGCCATGTCCACCATGGAGGTTCCGTTTTCCCTTTTTTTTTGTTACCATGTGTACAGTAATAGATAAATGGGCAACATGGCACAGCTCGGGCAGAGAACCCACCAGCATAATAGAAGATTAGGGTGGGAGCTATGAGAAATTCATGCCCTATGCAAATGGCACACCTGGTGTAAGCAGTTTTTTGCACCCTACTTAAATCAGACACTGCCTATTCACCAGGTCATCTATAAAACTCCCTGCATTTCACTGCAGATCTGGAACCTATTTTTCCAGGACCCATCTCTGAAGCAGAGAGCTCTTCTCTTTCTTTCACCTATTAAACTTCCATTCTTAACCTCCTTCTTTGTGTGTCCTTGTTCTTGTTCTCCATGGCTGTGGGACAACGAACCTTGGGTGTTACTCCAGACAACGAGGTTGTTTCAGTAAGACTAGATAGTTGATAGAATAAATCCTCCCACCTTACTCTTCAAGAGTGTCTTGGCCACTCTTGGCCCTTTGCTCTTTTATTTGCATGTTAGAGTCTATCAAGTTCCTGGCCGGGCACGGTGGCTGACACCTCCTGGGTTCAAGCAATTCTCCTGCCTCAGCCTCACTAGTAGCTTTACAGGTGCCCACCACCACACCTGGCTAATTTTTTGTATTTTTAGTAGAGACAGGGTTTCACTATGTTGGCCAGGCTGGTCTCAAACTCCTGACCTCGTGATCTACCTGCCTTGGCCTCCCAAAGTGTTGGGATTACAGGTGTGAGCCACCACACCTGGCCAGCTGTTTTTAAACATAGGGTTTTTATTATTTGGCAGGAGAGCAGCAGGTGCAGCATATAGGCCACATCCTCGCTCCCATGATAACAAGCCACTTCATCCCCTGATTGACTGCTGGTCGGGTCTCCGTTTCAGCCAATCCTTCACGGTGTAGCCAATTGGAGGCCTCTACAGGGCACCAAGGGGTGTTGCTAGGTTCCTTTAGCTTAATAAAAACCCTAATTGAGGAGGCTCTTGAGACGCTTGCTGGAGCCCACTCCCGCTCTGCTACTTGTCTTTCATAAACCTGTGCTTTCACTCTTCCCTTGCTCCGTTCTTTTGTTACTTTGTTCAATTCTTTTTTTTGAGATGGAGTCTTGCTCCATTACCCAGGTTGGAGTGAAGTGGCATGATGTTGGCTCCCTGCAGCCTCTGCCCCCCAGGTTCCAGTGATTCTCCTGCCTCAACCTCCTGGGTAGCTGGGATTACAGGTGCACGCCACCATGCCTAGCTAATTTTTGTATTTTCAGTAGAGATGGGGTTTTGCCATGTTGGCCAGGCTGGTCTCAAACTCCTGACCTTGGATGATCCACCTGCCTCGGCCTCCCAAAGTGTTGGGATTATAGGTGTGAGCCACTGTGCCCGGCCTTGTTCAATTCTTTGTTCAACATACCAAGAACCTCAACAACTCTATCCAATAACAATATCTTTTCCAATCAAATCCCCAAACATTCTAAATGTGAGTGTTCAGATGCTCCCATGCTTGTGTGAGAAGATCCAGGATAGTAATCAGTTCTCTGTTTTTCCTGTTGGGACCTCAAACCCACAAATAAAAGCACATGTGGGAATTCCATAGAAGATCACTAAAGTTTTTCCCAAGTTCAACACAGATGAACCAATCCATTTGGACATATATACATTCATGGTTACATACAGAGGAAAATGCATTCTCTTTTGAAGAGGCCAGATGATGGTAATAATCTGTGATACGACACAACTTTAAAGGAAAATGTGTTCTTGTTTAGTCCCCATTGCTTGGTTGGGAAGAGAGGCATCTGTAGCATTCCCCTGGAGGCAGGAATCAACTATGGAATCAACAGTCAAGAGCAGAGAGGCCAGGCACGGTGGCTCACACCTGTAATCCCAGCACTTTGGGAGGCTGAGACGGGCGGATCACGAGGTCAGGATATCGAGACCATCCTGGCTAACACGGTGAAACCCTGTCTCTACTGAAAATACAAAAAAATTAGCCGGGCGTAGTGGTGGGCGCCTGTAGTCCCAGCTACTCTGGAGGCCAAGGCAGGAGAATGGCGTGAACCCCTGAGGTGGAGCTTGCAGTGAGCCGAGGTAGCGCCACTGCACTCCCGCCTGGGCGACTGAGCAAGACTCCGTTTCAAAAAACAAAAAAAAGAGCAGAGGGATAAACAGGTAGGTCCTCTATGCTTTTTCTAGGCTCTAGGAAGCATCAGTAAGTGAAAAACCACAGTTTTGTCTGGATGCTGTAAGAGAAGTCCTGTGTTACTATTGGGGAAGATTGATATGATAATGGCGAGAGAGATAGTGGTGATGATCTTCCTGATTTGAAGACCTCTACATGTATTCTCTCAGAATGGTCCTAAAGAGAGGTAAGAAATGAGGTTTTATGAGAACTGGTCAGGACTGAAACTTCATGAAGATGTGTGTCCTGCTCTCTCCACAGCCCCATCATCAAACAGACTGAAGTTCCTCTGTGTTCAACTGCAGAACAGCTGAGTTGTGTGCCCTTTGAACCTTAAAATTAAGACCCTTTACAGTCATTCTAAAATGGTTGTCTGTACGCTTCTTTTGAGAGGATCAAATAAATCAATATTATAGCACTTTGAAAGAGTCTAAAGTGGTGTTATTTACCAGTGAACATGAATCAAGAAGAAGAGTGGAAGAAACCTTAATCCTTAACCTACTTAAGTTAGGAAGGGAGATCGGAAAGGATGGCTAGGAACAACCCAAATCAAAGGATTCTCAGGTGTCAATCACTCTTTTATGTTCCTTCTTTTGTCAGTCACCTCAATCACTCTTTTATGTCCTCTTCTTTTTGTTCTTCCTACCACTGCCTTAATGAACACATTCATCATTTAATTATACATTTGTCCTCGTCCAGCCACCCTAAAAAACTTGCTTTCTCTGTTTCCAGTATCTTTTTTTTTTTTTTTTGAGACAGAGTCTTGCTTTGTGGCCCAGGCTGGAGTGCAGTGGCGCGATCTCAGCTCACTGCAAGCTCCGCCTCCCAGGTTGACGCCATTCTCCTGCCTCAGCCTCCTGAGTAGCTGGGACTACATGTGCCTGCCACCATGCCTGGCCAATTTTTTGGTATTTTTAGGAGAGACAGGGTTTCACTGTTTTAGCCAGGATGGTCTCGATCTCCTGACCACGTGATCCTCCCGCCTCAGCCTCCCAAAGTGCTGGGATTACAGGCGTGAGCCGCTGCGCCCTGCCTGTTTCCAGTATCTTTTATACTGGCCGCTCATTATTCTTTCAGACATATGTATGCCAGGCTCAGTGGCTCATGCCTGTAATCCCAGCACTTTTGGGCGGATCACCTGAGGTTAACAGTTCGAGACCAGCCTGGCCAACATGGTGAAACCCTGTCTCTACAAAAATACAAAAAAAATTAGCTGGCCATGATGGTGGGTGCCTGTAATCCCAGCTACTCGGGAGGCTGAGGCAGGAGGATCACTTGAACTTGGGAGGTGGAGGTTGCAGTGAGCCGAGATTGTGCCATTGCACTCCAGCCTGGGCAACAGAGTTGAGACTCCATCTTAAATAAATAAATAAATAAATAAATAAATAAATAAAATATATCTAATTACATAATTTCTATGGCTTAGACATCTTTTATTGGCTCCTTAGGGAACTGCAGGATGGATTATCTCCATGGTATATAAAGTCCCTTTCACTCAGATTTCAACCTTATTAAATGTTCACAAGAATGTTCAAAGAATCAAATATTAACATATTTGGTTCAAAGAATCAAATATTAACATATAATGGATATAATCAATAGAGACAAAGCCACATACAAGAAACAATACCTGATTATTAGCTAATCAACTCTATAAGTACCATGAGTGGAGGCCAATAACACAAGCTGTAGGGTAACTACCTAGCAGAGTTGGGGACCTTGGACAGTTGCTTAGCCTTTCTTAATAGAGTCTTTATCTGTAATATGGGGATACTTTTAGCAGATGATTTTCCACACTACACTCAAACTCACAGAGTAAAAATAAAAATCTGTTTTCCAATAGTTAAGCCCCACACAGCTGAATCAATAATGCCATGTCTCAACATATTGGTTCCTGAGGCAAATAAAAAAATGTGTGCCCCATACACTTTGTAATATATTCTTAAATGGTTAATTTTTTTCAGAACGCTAAAGTGGTTGGAAAATATTGAAAAACTGGAAAGTGTATTAAAATTCACAATGTTATTTAACTATTTATACCAAAATAGAATAATGTATTACAATTTTAGGTAAAAATTATTTAAAGTTCTCCCTGGCTGCTGCCAGACCACACTCGACATTGTCCCATCATTCCCCCAACAGATCACAATGGAAGCAGAAATCACCTTGCTCTTTGTTGACAATAGCTTTGCCATGTGCAAGTCTGCCTTTGCTGGGGACAATGCCCTCAAGCCATGTTCCTCTCCAATGTCAGGCACCCACGGCACCAGGGCATGATGGTGGGCAGGGGCTAGAACTCCTATGTGGGCGATGAGGCCCAGAGCGAGCAGCATCCTGACCCTGAAGCATCCCATGGAGCAGGCCTTGTCACCAACTGGGACCAAATGGGGAAGATCTGGCACCATACCTTCCACAAGGGGCTGCACGTGGCCCGCAGGGAGCACATGGTGCTGCTGATCGAGGCCCCCAAGGCCAACAGAAAGAAGATGATTCAGATCATGTTTGGGGCCTTCAACACCCCAATTAGGTACAGGGCCATTCAGGTCACCCTGTCCCTGCATGCCTCTGTCAGCGCCATTGGCACCATCACGGACTCAGGCGATAGGGTCACCCACACTTGCCCATCTTCAGGGATACAACCACCCTCCCCCAGTCATCCTGTGTTTGGCCCTGGCTGGCCAGGACCTTGCCGACTACCTGGTGAAGATCCTCGTGGGGGCTACTACAGCTTCATCACCACAGTGGAGTGGGGGATTTGTGCGTGACATCCAGGAAAATCTGTGCTATGTTGCCTTGGACTTGCAGCAGGAGATGGCCACTGCCGTGTCCTCTTCCCTCCTGGAGAAGAGCTACGAGCTGTCCCACAGCCAGGTGGTCACCATCAGCAATGAGTGGTTCTGGTGTCCAGAGGCACTGTCCCAGCCCTCCTTCCTGGGCATGGAATCTTGCTGCATCCAGGAGACCACCTTGAACTCCATCATGAAGTGGGATGTGGATATCTGCAAGGACCTGTACACCAATGTGGTGCTGTCTGGCAGCATTGCCATGCACCCAAGCATCACACACAGGATATGGAAGGAGATCACTGCCCGGGCACCCAGGGCCATGAAGATCAAGATCATGGCTGTCTCTGAGCACAAGTATTCCATGTGGATCAGCAGCTCCATCCTGGCCTCACTGTTCACCTTCCAGCCAATGTGGATCAGCAAGCAGGAGTGCCACCAGTCAGGCCCTCCACTGTTCAATGCAAATGCTTCTAAATGGACTGTGAGGAGATATGTAGCCTGTGCTGCCTGAGTCAATTCAGAAGTATAAATTTGTCCCTGGCAAATGTATACATCTCATGCTAGACTTAGGAAACTGAAACAACCCTTTGAAAAGAAATTTGTCAGGCTGGGTGCGGTGGCTTATGCCTGTAATCCCAGCACTTTTGGAGGCCCAGTTGGGCAGATCACCTGAGGTTGGGAGTTTGAGACCAGCCTGACCAACATGGAGAAACCCCGTCTCTACTGAAAAAACAAAATGAGCCGGGCGTGGTGGCGCATGCCTGTAATCCTAGCTACTCGGGAGGCTGAGGCAGGAGAATTGCTTAAACCTGGGAGGCGGAGGTTGCAGTGAGCTGAGATCGCATCATTGCACTCCAGCCTGGGCAACAAGAGTGAAACTCCAACTCAAAAAAAAAAAACCATAATAAATAAAAATAAAAAGAAAAGAAAAGAAATTTGTCCTTGAAGCTTGTGTCTGATGTCAGCACTGGATTGTAGGATTTGTTGCTGATTTTGACCTTGTATTGAAGTTAACTGTTTCCTTGGTATTTAATACCTTGTACTTATCTTTTATTTAAACCCTTAGTACATGTGGCTCAGTCACTTCATGGCAGAGGTGAGAACATGCTTGTGGAAGAGAAGTCCGTGGCTTGGTGATTCTGCCTGACCTGCAGTCTTTCCATCTGTGCAGGGTACTAATGTGTCAGAGCTCAGTGTTCCAGAATTTGTCTAGAGACCAGCAGGAGCCCCTCCACCAGTTGTCATTTCTGTCTTGCCTGTCTGTCAGGGTTGGAGAAGTCCAAACCTTAGGACCTAGTTTCCTTTCTTTCCTGATGTTTTCCTGCCAGGACACCAGTAGGCTGTTACTTGCCTTGAGCTGGAATAAGTTTGCATTTACATTGTAAATGTATTCAGTGTTTTAATTGATGTAAGGTTTTTATGCACAATTCTTAATTCTTTAAGAGATGACGACAAATTTTGGTTTTCTCTTTTTTCTGTGGCCAATCTATTTTTAACAACAATCCCAAGATCATTCAGTGGGGGAAAAGACCATTTCTATAAATGATGCTTGGACAACTGGATATCTACATGCAAAAGAATGAAGTTGGATGCCTACCTCACACCACATAAAAAATTAACTCAAAATACATCAAAGGCCTAAAGGTAAGAACTAAACTAGAAACTCTTAGAAGAAAACATAGGTATACATCTTTGTGACTTTAAAGTAGGCAAGTTTCTCAAATATAACATCAAAAGCAAAGCATCAGCAGGGCGTGGTGGCTCACCCCTGTAATCCCAGCATTTTGGGAGGCCAAGGCAGGTGAATCACTTCAGGTCAGGAGTTCAAGACCAGCCTGGCCAACATGGTGAAACCCCATCTCTATTAAAAATACAAATATTAGTCGGGTGTGGTGGCCGTAGTCCCAGCTACTCAGGAGGCTGAGGCACGAGAATCGCTTGAACTGGGAAGTGGAGGTTGCAGTGAGCCAAGATTGCGCCACTACACTCCAGCCTGGGTGACAGAGCAAGACTCCATCTAAAGAAAAAAATGAAAGATCTACAAATGGCCAATAGGCACATGAAAAGATGCTTGACATCATTACTTATCAGGGAAATGCAAACCCAAACCATAATGAAATATTACTTCACAGTTGCTAGAATGGCCATAATAAAAAATACAGATAAAAGCAAGAATTGGTGAAGATGTAGAGAAACTGAAACATTGTTCATGGAAATGTAAAATGGTGCAGTTGCTTTGGCAAGCAGTTGTGTATTTCTTTAAAAAGTTAAGCAGAATTTTTGGCCGGGCGCAGTGGCTCACACCTGTAATCCCAGCACTTTGGGAGGCCAAGGTGGGCAGATCACGAGGTCAGGAGATTGAAACCATCCTGGCTAACACGGTGAAACCCCATCTCTACTAAAAATACAAAAAAATTAGCCTGGTGTGGTGGTGGGCGCCTGAAGTCCCAGCTACTTGGGAAGCTGAGGCAGGAGAATGGTGTGAACCCGGGAGGCGGAGTTTGCAGTGAGCCGAGAGAGCGCCACTGCACTCCAGCCTGGGCGACAGAGCGAGACTCCATCTCAAAAAAAAAAAAAAAAAAAAAAAGAAGAAAAAAAGTTAAGCAGAATTTTCATATGACCCAGCAACTGCACTCCTAGGTATACACTCAAGAGAATTGAAAACATATATTCAAACAAAAACTTGTACATGAATGGTCATAGTACCATTATTTATAATATTCAAACAGTGGAAACAATCCAAATGCCTATCAACTGATGAATGGATAAACAAAATGTGTATACATAAAATGGAATATTATATGTTCATTAAAAGGAATGAAAGCAAGGTGCAGTGGTTCATGCCTGTAATCCCAGTATTTTGGGAGGGTGAGGCAAGAGGACTGTGAGCCAGGAGTTTGAGACCAGCCTGGGTAACATAGTGAGACCCTGTCTCTATTGAAAAAAAAAAAAAAAGCTGGGTATGGTGGCATATGCCTGTGATCCTAGCTACTTGGGAGGCTGAGGTGGGAGGATTGTGTGAGCCAGGGATGTCAAGGCTGCAGTGAGATGTGATCACGCCACTGCACTCCAGCCTAGGCAACAGCAAGATTCTGTCTCAAAAAAGAAAAAAAAAGGAATGAAGTACTGGTACATGGTACAACATGGATGAATCTTGAAAACATGCTCAATGAAAGAAGCCAGTCACAAAAGGCCACACATTATGTAATTCCATTTATACAAAGTGTCCAGAATAGATAAATTCATAGAGACAAAAAATAGATTTGTGGTTACTAGGGGAGGAAAGAATAGGGGAATGACTGCCTAATGAATATGAGATATTTTTGGAGAGTGGTGAAAATGTTGTGGAATTAGATAGTAGTAATGGGGCCAGGCGAGGTGGCTCATGCCTGTAATCCCAGCACTTTAGGAGGCCAAGGTGGGTGGACCACCTGAGGTCAGGAGTTCAAGTCCAGCCTGGCCAACATGGTGAAACCCAGTCTCTATTAAAAATACAAAAATTAGCTGAGTGTGGGCCGGGCGCGGTGGCTCAAGCCTGTAATCCCAGCACTTTGGGAGGCCGAGACGGGCGGATCACGAGGTCAGGAGATCGAGACCATCCTGGCTAACACGGTGAAACCCC